>NC_038250.2:4030884-4043776 GCF_000004515.6 Glycine max
GACTGCTTTAGCTTTATATTGTGGGATACAATACGTTTATTCAAGTTTCTATGCTTCGAATGGGCAGTGCGAGTGAGATTATATATATATATATATATATATATATATATATATATATATATATATATATATATATATGTATATATATGTGTGTGTCACGTGTGTGTTTGTTAGAATGTGTAACATGTTGCCCATCGCGCACGCCATGAAAATTTATTTGACTTACTACAGTTATATATATATAGGACTCTTTTTTTTGTCTTAAATCATGTTAACAATTTAATTTTTATCTAGTTCAAAGTATCATTGAAGTAAAAAATTAAGGAAAATCCTGAAATAGGAAATGTTACGTAAAATTCAAGTAAACTATACCACAACGTATAAAAATGACAAATAACACAAAATTCTTTTTCCTGAATTCTTAATAGATCGATTGAATAATAATAATAATAATATGTAAAAACCATTTTATTCAAGACTGCAGTAGCAGTAACATCTAGCAAAAGTTGTGCCACGGAGATTAATTGCAACCAGTGAATGCAAAAAGGTTGTCAATCTTGGGCATGATGTAACCCAACATGAAAAGGCAAATTAAGCAATAGCATAGCTTGGTGTGTGCCAACAAAAGCAAATCATATTGCAAAGTTTCTATACAAAAGGAGGAACAAGTCTCTCATTTTTTCTGACAGATAAAAACTATCTCTTAGCAATGGTTTCTATACAAAAGGAGGAACAAGTCTCTTATTTTTTTTCTCCACTTGGTTAACAATCATCTGTTGTGTCTCAATTTATAGCCGATGCATGCAAATGATTTCAAATATCAGTTTATTACTTTAAGTATTATATGCATATCAAGGATTAATGTGATATGAATGAGAGATTTTTATCTTGGCAAAGGTGGTTTAAAAAATTGGTGACACTTTTTTTTAAGGCAAAGGTGTAATATTATATATAATGAGAGCAGAAAAGTACAAGAATTACCACTGTCTAATTACAGCAACAAAAATGTCTATCTCATAATAGGTGAGGTGCGAGTTAAAATATACCTAAAGAGTCTATTGCATAGGCTATAAATTGAGACACAACAGATGATCGTTAAACCAAGTGGAGAAAAAAATAAGAGACTTGTTCCTCCTTTTGTATAGAAACCATTGCTAAGAGATAATTTTTATCTTTGTCAGATATTTTAGATGTTTATTATCTTATATTTAAATAAAAATTGGTGAAACTGTGCAATATCATTTGCTTTTGTTGGCACATGTGTAGCTATGCTATTGCTTAATTTGCCTTTTCATGTAGGGTTGCATCATGCCCAAGATTGACAACCTTTTTGCATTCACTGATTGCAATTAATCTCCGTGGCACAACTCTTGCTAGATGTTACTACTACTGCAGTCTTGAATATATATATATATATATATATATATTCATTTATAATAAGCTTGTATTACAGAAGTCAGTTTTATTCCCACCGTGTTTGCTGAAAATAAGGTTTGACGCACTCATTAACGAATTAAAACTTGGTTATCCCTTCCCTATGTGACCAAAATAATATCAGAATATTTGAGTACATGAAATACACTCCAACCCTACTTGCATGGATTACTCTCCAACCCGTTTTTGTCTACGTTGATAAAAAATGCAAACCCTGTTAGAATTAGTTAATAGTAGTAGTAGCATACTAATACTGATATACTCCTGAAAAATTAAAAAAATATATTAACGAACGGTTTGACACAAACTTTAACAAAAATAAAATAAAACTTATCAAAAAGTTAATAATATAAAGATTTAATATAAATAAAAAGTTAATAACTTCTGATTTGTCGCTACTATTGATTGAGTCAAGTCTTGTTAAAAAATGTCACACGCAATAAGATAGTCTAATTAATGGTATCCGTAAAAAGTTAATAACTTCTGATTTGTCGCTACTATTGATTGAGTCAAGTCTTGTTAAAAAATGTCACACGCAATAAGATAGTCTAATTAATCGTATCCGTATATACATTAATGAAACGCGTCTCTGAGAGTCAAGTGGTCGACAAACTATTGCAATTAAGTTTTTCTAAATTTTATTTTGAAATTTTTAATTTATTATTTTGTTTAATTTTCTTTTGTCAATTTTTCAAATATCTTTCATTTATTCTATTTTTATATTTTCTAACCTTTATTTTCTTCCCTGATTTTGATTTTTTTTAAAAATAACTATTAAAATTTAAAAACACATTCATTCATTCTTCAAAATACATATTTTATTATATATACTAATATTATAAAGAGAAAAAAATATAAATATACATTAATATAATATAAATTATTAATAATTATTTTAAGGGTTAATAACTTATTTGATCCTAGCTACACTTGTCAAATATTGCGATGTAATTCCTATGCTTCAAAAGTCTACATTTTAGGTCTTATACGAGTATTAGAATTTTTAAAACCACAACAAAATTAAAATTGATAGTGTAAAACCACATGAAATGGTGGCATATACAATGGCTTGCTATGAACACAATGATGACACCAGAGTTGCGTCACTTGACAATGATCTGCATCACTAATTTGGCTTTGGTTCGGTTGGCATATTTATGATACATAATTACAAATCAAACTGAAGGGCACTTGGAGTCATCAGCGTCCCCTGATGCTGTGGTGTTGAACGATAATGCCTCTGCAATTTCACCTTGTAACAAAAAAACTCAAACATATCATTGTACAGGATATAGAACAAACCATATATAATGAATGTTTCGGTAATCATAAAATCTTACGGAGTCGAGGTCAAAGATCATTTATAAATATTCTCTTCTCTCACCTACTAAGATATTTTTTTAGGGATGAAATTGTGACTATCATACTAGCACCAACACAAAAATAGTTGCATTACATCCTTTGAGTAAGACTCCCAAACCACCTACACAAAATAACAATTAACTATATAGCATTGAATTCCTTAAGAGTGTGTTTGGATGGAGAAATTTAAAATTTTGAGAAATTTTAAATTCTAAGAATTTCAAATACTTCAATTAAAATTCTTTTATTTTCAAAATTTTGTGTTTGGATAAAAAAAAGTTAAAATTATGAGGATGAAAAAAAAAATATGATTGGTATGTTAGTTATACGTGTTCTTCTATGCTCACACCGATATTTTAGGAACTCAGACGGTGTTTCTTGGAGAAGACTGTAAGAAGAGAATTTCAATTTCTCACCTTTTAGAAGGAAATTGAAATTCCAGATTTTTAGTTGTTTAAAATTCTGTTTTAAAATTCTAAAATTTTAAATTCTTCATAAAAAGCATCCAAACAATGAATTCTAAAGTATAGAAATTCAAATTCTCTTGATAAATTACTTTCCTCATTTAAAATCTTCTATCCAAATGCACTCTTAGTTAAATTTGTCACAAAATAAGAATTCATGTACTTATATCGGTTCGCTTCATTGTATCAAGTAATCTTTGGTATAACTTCAAATCATCACTACCTATATTCTTATTTCCTCCTCGAAGCCATCTGAATGTATATTTCAAGTAGCAGTTAATCACATAAATTCGATGCATCCATCACAATATAGTTAATTAAGAAGTGTCTTACCTTGCCCCTACGAGTTTGTTTTGTGTAACTCACACTTTTATTAATTTAATTTAAATTTTAAAAAAAATTGTATTTCATTCTATTTTACCAAACATTACATTAAACCGCTTCTGGTCTGTGTTTTGACCACACGAGTACCCCTCCCAAGCACTTTTATTCTGAAGTTCAGTATATGTTTCACTTCAAAAAGAAAAATATTTGATAGACAGCTCAAATGACATCCAACACTGAGAAAGAAAAAATAAAAAAATATAAATATGATAAGATTTATAATGTGATAGGAATATAGAGAGAAATGAAAAGTGTGAGTGAGATATTTAAAATATATGTTTTATGTATCATTATTCCTTTAAGAATTTGGTATGTCGGGTTGGTTTGGACTTTTGATGAGAATCCTAAAACTGTCTAAATATAAGAGACTTATGATCAAGAATAGCACTAAACAGTCACAGAATACCTTTGGTAACAGTCATACAAGGCTTAAGTGGAAAAAAACAAAAACTCAAAGACACTCTCAAGAATTTTGATTGCTGAAGACTCATACTAAGTTGAAGGCCCATATCGAATATTTTTTTCTATTTTTGTAATTTTTTATTAAATAAATTGGTGTCTTTTCTGCACCTCATCTACACTATATGTATTGAAGTCATTTTGATGAAAAAGAATTTTGACATTTTGAGAAAATACATGTGTATTTTGTGAGAACTTCTCTTTATGTTTCTTGCTGAATCAATTTCGGATTTATCAAGATTGAACTCTTGTGACGTATACCCTTGACCTATCTTTCATCTTTGGAAGTGACATCATTCGTTTTTGTGATTTATACCAAACGATCTACTCCTAATAAGCATCATATCAACTTTGGAGGCCGGTAGTGTGGTTACTAATAAGAGCTCGTGTTGATGGAGGTCTATTTTTAAGTCACGGGGAATCAAAGAGAAGTCAGCTTTGGAGGCCTAATAATTTCTCAAGGGGAATCAAAGAGAAGTGCCATAGTTTTCTTTGCGTGGATTTGTTAGAGAGAAAGAGAGTGAAAATGGAAGGTCCTTGTGTCTATATATGAAGAGAGGTGATCATATTTCATGAGTGACTTCTGAAGGGATGAACCTGTCGTAACCATTTTGTAATGTTGGACACCTTTTTTTTCTCTCATGTAATGTCTTAAATCAAGTGTGGACTCTAATTTATGATAGGCTAGGAGTTTCTTTTTTTGTTCTTCCTGTATCTTGCTTGGATTTCTTTATATTCCAACATGGTCAAATTCTATAAAACGAAAACAGGACACTGTTATTTCTTTTAGGGGTCCAAAAAAATGTCATTTGAGTACTTCTTATTTATTGTATTGATTAATTTTTTAATTATTATTATTTACTTTTCTTTCCTTAATTAGAGAATAAATATATAAAATAATTAAAACTTAAACAAAGATAGAGATATAATTGACAAAATAGTAAACGAAAACAGGACATTGTGTTATCTCATATAGATTTGGGGTCCCAAATGTTGTAATATTATTCTTGGATATCCAAAGCATAAAGCATGTGCTTCAATTCATGGATGATTTCACTTTCAGAAATTAAGGTTCAGTCTTCTTAGAGAATAGAGCAAGTATTGGGGTATGGATCATGATCTACCACATATAATGGACAAGGTGGAGGAAAGTTAGCATAACAATAAGCTATTGGCAATTTTTTCTCTAAAGTTGTTTCAACTTTCTGTTCTCCTCCACCACCACCCTGTTGCTCATCGGAAGCGTTTGCATCTGCAACACTTATAAGGGTAGCATTGCTGAACTTTTTTCGAAACTTATTCGTCAAGCAAACAGAATCGATTGTATCTCCAGTCACCACCACTTGATCTCTGCTTTCACCTTCTAATGCCACTGAATGCACACCTGCATGTATGTTTGATTTGGCCACCTTAATTAGAAACAGCATATATAAGTTAATTATGAGCATAAATAAGTACTGTCAAGTATAACTCAATTAGGATATGTTATTTAGACTGAAAATTAAAAATTGAAATTACTAATAATAAAAGCTGTGTTTGATTTTTCTTTTGGGAACTCCATATTCAATTTGAAAGTAATTTCATTTTAGTGATATGTTTAGTTACCCTCAAAAAGTATGATTACACATTGTCTGAAAATTCAGTTTTTGTAAAATCAGTTTGTGAACTTAAGTCTCACTTAAACTTAATATTACAAACTTTAATCTAAACATGCACTAAGAAATATGATGCTCATATAAAAGTTTGTAGAAAGTCATTTTAATGTCTTTGACCATCACATTATTCATCTTAAAATCAATTTTTTCTGTCAATTGTATAAATTATTGTATAAGTAACATTTCTCAATAATAAACGGATAATTGTACCTTGAGAGGCTGCAGCAATTTTCAGTGCCTTGCTTCTGCATTTGTCATTCTCCATGTGCACCTGGATAACTATTTTCTGCAGAAGTGGAGAGCTTATTACTGAATCAAATTGAACCTATGCAATAATTTAATTACTAACAAATGCAAGTGGTCTCACCTTCATGTTTGGTAATTTAAAACAGAGGACAGCTTTAGCTTTATGTTTGGGGAGAAGCTTTAGCTAGTGATGTTCTGGTTTTTCATGGTAGTGGTGCAATTAGGAGACCGTTTATATATCCGCATGTAACAGTGATCTTTGCATAGAAATATTAATTAGTAATGCTTTTCTATCATACTTTTTATAATTTGCTTAAAACTATTAAATTTCATTTTATAAGTAATGAGATCTTCTAAAAATAGAGAACAGAAACCATCTTATTTGACAGGTTTCCTGTGAATTTTCTACGACAACAAAATCATAAAAAGTCATAAACATAAATATTAAAGTTCAACTTAATTTAAATACACCGATAATATAAAAGATTTTTACATTATTATTCAACTATATATTATTATATATGATAATTTTGTTTTATAATAATTATTTGAAAAATCATATTTAAAATAAGTTTTTTATTAATTGATAATATAAAAAAATTTATACTCTACATGGAAATTAAACTCTTATCAATATTTTTTTCTGTATTATTTTTGCTGACTTAGAGTAGACATATTGCGCAAGACGCCATGGAAACTGGTTGATTTCTATATTTTTCAGTTTGAATCCTTCTTCCATTTTACACTTATGATGGGAAATTAGGTGACGTTTAACGACAAAATAAAGGTAAATAATAAAGACAGAGAAGAAAAACCACATATGAAAGACTTGGCCCCGCGTTTGAAGGTAAAAACAAAATAACGAAGAACGTGGACTCTCTTTGAAAGACTTGGCCCCGTGTTTCAAGTTCTATTTTAAATTCGATTATTAGATATGTGTGAATCATTTTGTGGGACCAGCAAATTCCTAGTAGTTAAATGGAATCTTCTTAATGATAAAAAATTTGGTAGAAGACAATGATGTTTGTTAATCTATTGAGGCTGGATTTGTTTTAACTTAATTTTAATAATATATGCTTTCTTTTCTTTAGAAAGAAGTTTGTCAAACATTTTTTTTTTTGAGAAACTTTTAAAATTAAGTAGTTTAATTTTATTAAAGAAAATGAAAAAGTAGCTTTATAAGACTAATTGGGTGAAGCAACTTTTGGGGGATAAAAAAGGGAATTTAGATCCTCTTCAACCAAGTTAAGTCAAAATCCTGTAAAATTTCAACCTTTAATGTGTTATTGTAGAACAACCAAGAAGGGGAGAGAACGTAATAGACGGGTCTGAATTTAAAACTCATAGAGAAGTGAATAAAATAAGAAAAAGAATGAAATAAATTTATAAATTTAAATTAGCTTATGTATCTACATATTAATTTGTAGAAATTTTTTTATAATAAATTTTTTAGAAGTTGATTTTTAACTTGTATATAAATTAATTTTAGTTTAAAATAGAAGTTTATTTTATTTTTCATTTATTTTCTTATAAATGTTTAATGAAAAAATTGAAAAAAAAGAACTTTAAAAAGAAAAATCCTTACCCTCAGTTTGATGGGTAGAAAGAGAAGATAGGAAGAAAGAGAGGAAAAGTGAGGGGAAGAATGTGGGTTGGTTAACTGAAAGAGAAAGGAGATTTTTGAAATTTTCAGTGCAAAGGAGAGAAAATAAGAAAGAATGATTACTCAAGGACAAATGTTCTTAAAGTAAGGAGACAAAAATTGTGATTGATAACTTATATTTGCTTTCAAACTACACTCATTTATCATTCGTCCTGTAATTTGCGGTGTATTAGCATACCATTAAATAAATTATAAAAAAAGTAATATTTATTTTTTATTTTTCTTTATTTTTTTCAATTAAATCACTTTTATTATTTTTTAAAATTTACTTTTTTTTTTCTCTTCCCACATATTTCCTCTTATTCTCTCCATTATCTTTTTCACAACCAAACACAAGGAGAGAATGAGGATCCAATATAAAAAAATGTGGTTTTTCTTCTCTGTCTTTGTTCTCTTTGTTACCTAGTCATATCTTCTTACTGTCTCCGACCCCATGCTTTCTATCTTCCCTACTTTCTCTGTCCCTCCATCGCTAATATCTCGTTTTTCCTGAGTTACTTTTTTTAGTTAAAAAAATAGCTGAACATTATTTTATTTTTTAAATTCTTATTTTATATTGTAACTTTAGTATTATTTTTACACTAAAAAAACTAGGAAAAATATTGTCCAAAAATTAATTCATAAGTGTTGGAAAATATATATTAAAATTATAATTGAAATAAGATAAGAATTAGTATTAAAACATATAATTTTATTGTTTCTTATATAAAATTTATATGTTAAGATATTATAATTATTTTTTAAACATATTATTATAATTACTTTTAAAATTAATGATATAAAAAATTATACAATTGAAAAATTTATGATTTATAAAGATGTGATTGAATGAATATACATACATATATATATATATATATATATATATATATATATATATATATATATAATCAATAATTTACTCATGAGATTTCAAAATAAAAATATATAAATAATATAATATTATGATAATATAACAAATTATAAATATTATATATATAATTTATAATATCATAATAATATATCTTGTAAAGTATATTATATCAAATAACATTTCTGTAAGCAGAATATCATAATAAATATTATAATAGTATGTGATATATTAGAAATAAATATTCAAAGTCTTCTACCTAAGTCCACTCTTGTCAACGGATGTAAACGTCTTTCAAAACACACGTCTTGCAAATTTTGAGTGGAAAATATATTGGAGGGGGAGTGACCCGTGTTGGAGGAAAAAAATTTAATACAGATTTTGATATTTTGAATTAATAGACTAGGGTACTCTACATCAAATTATCTTTCTAGAAGCAATTCTTACACTAATTGCCAGTATTTTATTATCTAATTAATAATATTTGCGATCATGAAATATATCAGTTAAAGAAAAATATTTTCTCTAGCACAAATAAGTCCTAGACACTTTTATTGAAAATGTTACTATTTATAACATTTTTATCCAACTTAAATAGGATTATTTCTGATAAAAACATAGTGCTTGTAATCCATAAAAAAGCACACACATCAGCGCATCACAATCTCAGGCCTTGAGCTCCACACATCACTATTAATTGAGATACCTGAGTGTAAAGAACAGGGCAATTGGTCCATCGCATTTTGGAAATAGTTAAATAATTGAACTGTTTTGAAACATTTATTTCATATATAAAAAAATAAGCATTTACATCTTTGTCTTTGATTATTATTTTTTTCACGATGGCAATATGTTAAAATTAGTTTTATTGGTCTATGTAGGTATCGTTGGCAAATCCACTCAACGTCTAGCAACTGTCTGGTCAGAAACGGTGGCTGAGTAAAAGTTTTATTTTTTAAAATAAACTTTTTTACCAATTTTTTTTTTTTAAAATAATACTTTTCAGTATTTGTAAACTATAAATACTTATACTTTTCATTTGATAATTATTTGTATTTTTTCACTTGTGTCATAAGCACACAAGTTTGTGGTATTATTTGTATTGACCGAAGTTCTAAAAAAAACAAATACACAGGCTGATAATTGAGGAAATTTCTATGAAGTAGGAAGGAAGAACATTAAGATCGATCGACACAGACAAATGAAGGGTTGTTTTTTCTTTAAGAAATTTCTTTGATAGAAGATTGCTGTCTAGGACATAATAGTCACTAACGATGACTTACTTTTCTTGATTTTGCCTGTAAGAAGGTGGAATATGATGCAATTGGAGGTGTTTACCAATCATTCAAATATATTTAATTCAACCAAATAATTAAGTATATGTAATTAATATCTTAAATTTAAGACTGAATCATTTGAGTAATGAATTTGATCCTTAATCCAAATAACAAACACTATAGAGTTTATAAGAATTCATGCCCAATATTGATCAATCAATTAAACTAAATTTTATTGGTTTGATTCTTATTATACAAACTGATTTAATTCAAACAGAATTTTACTATATTATATATCCAAAATAATATATATATATATATATATATATATATATATATATATATATATATATATATATCAATCAGTACACATGCTCATGTGATAAAAATTTGTTTTAACTGTGAATTTGCAATTTATTTTATATTTATTCTTTGAGAAATTGTAAAATTAATTTCAACTTATAATTTATATTTATATTTAAACTATGTTGAAAATGATTACATATAATCAATTAAGAAAATTATTAATAGTTTCTAAAATGCATCTCCCACCTTATAACATAATCAAGAGTTAATCAAAAGATCGAGGAAAAATAATTATAAGAGTTGTATTTATTCAAATAATCAATTTATTGTATACTATTAATTATTTTATTTTAGGGGATGATTTATTTTTAATAAAGGAGAAAACTAAAAAAAATATTTTGGGCTTAATGACCCCTTCTTCTTACCTATTTTCCCGTGCAATGAGAAACTTGGAGTTAAGTTTTTTTTTAAAAAAATATTGGGAATTTAATAAATTTTATTATTACAGTAGTTTCAAGAAATCAAATTTTCGCAATGCGTGCCGCAAAACTGTAATATTAAGAAGATATTACAGCTAATTAATTTTTGCTTATATCTTTTAGAACAACAACAGTAATTTTAATTTCACAAAAGGAATTTAGAAGTATCAAATTATTGGAACTTGTGCATCGTAAAATAAATAAAATTAACTGCCGCAGTTTAATCTCTAAAGATAATTGTATTTTTCTTTTTAATTTTTCAAGAAATCAAATTTTCGCAATTTAATTATGTCCCAAAATGGATTATTAATATAAGGCATTATGCTTAAATGAAACTTTTTTAAAAGAAAAAAAGCTTAAAGAAATAATAATAACAACAACAGTAAAAATAACATCAATAATAATATCAACCACAGTTATAAATAAAACATAGAGATAAAAAAAATATTTACTTCAAGATGATCATTCTTAAAGAACACAATGCGTCAAATAATTCAAAGCAATTTACGTGCCTCTAACTTTTGAGCTCTAAAATATTAAAATATTTAAACTAAATTATAGACCATATGCTTTACACTAACATTTTTTTTAGAGGATCCTAATGTTTGATGGTGTCCTCTTTATACATACTAATAGGAAATAGGCTCAACTGCCAATTTCTTTTATTTTTTAGTTTTAAATTAAAAATAAAAAATAATTAAAAGAAGTAAATATTTGGTACATTTGAGGAATTATTTATTCTAATAACTATATTTGAGGAGTTATTTTTTTGTAATTAATAACTGTTTGATTCAAATGTGGTTTTTAGAATTAATTAGATGATAAAATGATTTAAGAAAATGTGTATATCAAATAAAAGTAGTTATTTTTATTAATAGTTATAGTTAAAGGAAAAGAGGATGAAAAAAAGTGATTCTCCCAATATATGTCTGGCTTCTTACATAAGTGAGATTAAGAAAAAACTTCAAGCTACAATAATTGAATAACTTACTTTTCAGTTGTTTTTCATTAAGATAAGATTATTTTTGTTTAAAAGTTTGAAATATGAATTGTATATCTTATTCTTAATTTTTCAATATAAAGAATACATCATTTGAATAAGTATAACTTAAAACATGTCTTTACACGTTGCCTAACATAAAAAAAAAAAAAAAAGACTCATTAATCTTTATTTCTCTTCAAAAGTTTTTCTTTCTTTTTTATATTCTTTATTTTCAATGTTTTTACATACCAGACAAAATTGAGTGCTCACACACCTAATGAAGGTAACATAAAATCTTATTAAATTAATTAGTCAAATTAACAAAAACTCATATTTTCATACAATATTTTCGCATCTAATAACGTTGCTGAATATAAATAATAAAATCATTTATATGTCTAACAACTTGCACCATTCTCAGCATGATTTAAAAATAGCTTCGAGGGAGGACTAATGTTTAGTCTTAGCGTTGAAGGCCCGAAAACAACGTCAATATTTTAAAGACAATTATGGTAATTATTTAAAATTAAAAGAAATTGGCTGGTTGCCGGAAGACTAATTTCAAGAGTAGAGTTTTCCGCTTAACGATCGATGGAATAAAAAAGTTGCATTCTTTGTGGGGAAAAATCCAATTGATAGATGTTGGATGCATCAATTCGTGACCGCCATAACCTACTAAAAGGGTTTGTGCATATGTATTGTACATAAAATTTTGGCAGAAAACCTAAATCGTGAATTTACTCAGTCTTCATTAACTTCCATGTTAAATGTATATCCTTTGAAATTTAGGTTAATAGATTTTCTAGAAAATGAAACTAGCTTCAGTCACATATAACAAAATATCTTTTTACATACATGCACTTCCAAATCTAAAGAAACTTTTGAACCTTATCATTATTCCATATCCTAAGCAAAGCATAACGCTTTTTAATTTAGATAAATATGGTTTTTCCTATCCTTGTGGTGGAAAGGTCAAAAGCCTTATCCATACAATCACAAGAAGAAAACCAGGAGAGGTAATTAATTAACTCAGAGGATGGAGCAGCTATTAGGGTATGGATCATAAACTACGTGATGGTACATAGGAGAATGATAGGTGCCACACATGGGACAAGGTGGAGGATAGTTTTCATTTGTCTCGGTTTCATCTTCCTCTTCTCCTCCATCTTGGCCACCCTCATCTTTTTCTTCTTTCACTTCTTCCACACTTAATAACGTTGCATAACTGAACTTCTTTCTCATCCGGTTGGTTAAGAAAACAGCATCGATTCCTTCTCCAGTTACCACCAATTGATCACTGGTTTCGCCTTCAAATGCTAATGATGAACACC
>NC_038250.2:4045763-4092067 GCF_000004515.6 Glycine max
TATATATATATGATATATATATATATATATATATATATATATATATATATATATATATATATATATATATATATATATATATATACACACACACACACACACGGTGGAATTCAATTAATAACATACATTAAATTTGTAAAAGAAAATTTGGATTTCAATTATTTCCACAAAATACATCCCTAAAAAAATGAAATAAATCACATAATTAATCCAAACATTAAAATTTCTGAAATACTTCGAGATTCCATCGAGATATAAAAATTCTAATTATGATGAATAAAAAAATCAATTTATCTATATTTCATCTAACTTCCACTATAATTTTCCCGTGTATGTTTTTCTAAAACATTCACATCTGACTTGACTCTCATTAAAATATGTGTGAATCTTTTTGTAGAGAACAGAAATTCCTATTAGTTAAATGAAATGTTTTTAATTATTAAAAAAAATTGGGTAGATCTAGAAGACAATGATGTTGTTAAGTTATTAAGGCTAGTTTTTTTGGTTACATAATCAAAGGCCAGGTTTGTTTTAACTTTTGGCAGGATTGTTTTTTGTAAATTAGACTGATATTTTCTAAGATTTGATTTAATTATACATATATTTCCTCTATTTGAAGGCATTATTTTGACACTCCTTCTGTCGTATGATGTAACTTTCAAAGTTCATTTACAAAAATATCCTTTCCGACAATCCAAAATTGCCATTCTTGGTTGTCGTTCTTAGTTGTCATTGCGTTCAAGCTCCACCCCCAAGCTCTGCAGGGTATTGCCGCTTCCACTGTTCAACAGTTCAGTGTACCTTTTCTTTTTCTTCTTCTTAGCGGTCCACTAAAATATTCACAGGGAGATCTCAACAATTACAATTTAGTTGGTTTTTGAGATACCTTGGATTCAACATACTCAAATGGGTTCTTTTGTTTTTATTTGACTAATTTTCGTGAAAGGAATTTATGCTGCTGCGAGTTTTCCAACAGGTTGAAACATTTTTATTCATGATATTGACACGTTACTTCTAACTATTATTAAGAAAATCACAAACTAAAGAACTCCTAATATGAGATTCAAAGTAAAAATTTTGGATGCTGTTTGGAGTTCTTCCTCGATTTGAAGTTGCTCTTTGCTGCAATTATTTTTTTTCTTCAAACTCAGATACCCAAAAAGAAGAGAAGGGTATTTTAACAAAAAAATAATAATGAATCAAAGACATGATCTTCATCGGTTGGAGTAAACAAAATTGACGGTGTTAAAGGATCATGAGGTATCAGTGTAATAACTAGCAAAAGGTTAGGGATTTTCTATAGGAACAAAGAAATGAAGGAATGCATATGTAATTAGAATAATTAGCTGTAGCCGAGGGAGTGTTACTGTAATTTTTATTTTTTGTATTGTTAGAAAGAAGTTGGTGAAACATATTTTTTAAAACTCTCAAATAATATAAAAATGATAAGAAAAAGTAAAATTTTAAACAAATTTAGTTGATAAAAGACAAATTGAGGGAAGCAACTTTAGTATAAAAAACAAAATAGATCCTCTTTAACCAAGTTACCATGTAACCAAAATCCCCTCTCTTCCACCAAAAAAAAAAATGTAAACAAAATCCAGAAATAATGTAATCAACGGTTTTAGTTTTAGTTTGAGATGAAAGGATAAACCTTGCAATAAAAGAGGTAGGTGAAGATCCATTCTTAGAAGAATGTCTTCTTAATTTCTTTCATTATCTCTTTGGTTATTTATTTATGACTTAAATATATTTTTAATCTATGTAAATTTTAATATTTTTTTTCTCAATGTAAGTTTATTTTTTAATTTTAGTCTCGGTAGATTGGCATTATTTTAATTTTGTTTTCTATAAGATATTTTACTCAATTTTAATTCATGTAAATTTGTATTCTTTTTTCAATTTTGATCTATGTAAGATTCTTATTTTTTTTTCATTTATAATTTTCATAAGTTTATACTTATAGGAATCAAAATTAAAAAATACAAACATATAAGATCTAAAAATAAATAAAATATCTTATGAGATCAAAATTAAAAAGATAAAAAAAATATATTTAATTAGTCTTTATCTATTTATTTTTTAATAATTTCTTCTTATTTTATCTCGTGATTATCTAAACTTTTTATTTACTCACTTCCTCTTTTATCTCTCTTTTTCTCTTTTCTTTTTTAGTTATTCCCTCTGTCCTAATGATAAGAAAGACACTTTGAACATCAATCACTCAATATTATTAATGTATCAATTATGTCTTTATTAATAATCATTAACTTGTTATAGGTAATCATGAAAACATTAAAGTCCAAGAATATTATGCAAAATATCAATAAAAAAATAAAAATACTTTAAAATATTTAATAAGGACAACTAAGGCAAAAAGATTAAATGCTTCATTAAAATTCTAAAAAAATCATATAAATTGGACCATCAATTTCTTCTAAAACTATGTCTTTTAATATGGACAAGAGAAAATATTTCCTTTAAGTTAAAAGAAATAAAATGATTGAACTCTTTATTTTATTTTAACTTTAATTTATTTTTTACACTAAAAAATTGAGCCAAATATAGCTTAAAAATCAATGCTAAGTGTTGGATAAGATCTTGTATATTTATTTATTTAAAGAAGCATGAAATTTCCTTGAATTTTGGAGTTATAAGGTCAACTTATTCATTAAAGAGAAAAGGGGAGACAGAGATCATAAGTTTGAATTTCTCTCATTAACATAAACTAATAAGCTAACAACTATTGATAGAAAAAAAAATCCTTGATCTTTTAGTTCTCATAAATTGACTGTCCTATTGTGTGTTGATGGTCATATAATAATAAAAAATGGATTTAATTGCTATTTTGGTCTTTTAATTTATTTTTTAAATTAATGTCATCATTTTATTTTTAAAACATTCAATTTGATCCCTTAATTTATTTTTATGTTCAATTTGTTTTTTATTTTAAAAAATCAATTAAATCTTTTATTTTTAAAATGGGTTCAATTAATTGGTTCAACTTAAAACCAAATTTGGTTTCATTTTTTGAAATTTTTTAGAGCTGGCCAAAGAAAATGGGATAAAATAAAATCAATTTAAAAAAAATAAATGACCAAATTTAATCTTTAAAAATAAAAATATCAAATTGAAATGAATAAATAGATCAAAATATCAAAGTGAACCTTTTATAAATAATAGGACCAAATTAATCTCTAACTATATATATAAAGGGAATGAGACTGCTGTATACACATTTTTATACTCATTGCCCACTATCTTCTATTTTTTTTTACTAAAAAAATCAAGAAACACAATTAGGCACGAAGTGTCTATTTTCCCTAGTATTAAATAATTAAGATACCAATTTAAAATTTTAAAAAATAACAGTACTAGAATAAGAAGTAAACCTAAAAAATATAAATATTTTATTATATGATAAAAAATTTATTATATATAACAATCCATCTCACAAGTATAGATTGATTAAAAGAGATTGTTCAAGTAAAATATACATGGTACTTTAAAAATGTATGAGTGGAAAAATATTTGCACTATTTATTTAAATTAAATTTTAATTTATTTACACTTTCATTCATATAGTCAATTAGGGCTGATCTAGTAGGAGATTTGAGTAACATATATGTGTAAAGTCTTAAATTTAATTAATCCTAAGTTTTGCCACTGTAAACTAAAAAAAAATTGTCATATAAAAGAAAATTATTAAATTCTGTATTCATCCATCATCATTTGAGAGATTTTTAATTACTTGACAGAGTTTTTTATGTTTGCCTCAATCATCATTATTTTAAAGGCTGTCGATTTAATTATTTTGGGGGTGGAGCGGGTCACATGACTTTTTTTTCTTATTACAAATTAATTTTCTGCCTAAAATTTAATGTTTTATAGAAGATGGGTGCGGCTTGAGAAAGAGAAAATGACAGGTTGACTTTAGAAATCTTAGTTTCTTTCCTCTCCTCTCGTTTCATTTTTTTTAATCATTGGATGAATCTAATATCTTCGTGTTCACTTGAGAAGTGATTTTCAACTGATAGAAGACACGATAGATAATTAATTAAGCTCCTTCTATGTTTAATTAAGCTCATTTAATTTCTAATTGATCAATGACCAGTTAAGCAATCAACAAGCGCAAGTACCCAACTGGCCAACAACTACAATAAAAGTTAATCAAAACACAAACATATAAACCACTGAATCAATGACGCAAAATTAAAACGTAACAAAGCGTATAAATGATATCACCACCATGCATGATGCATGCATGCATATATTGCGCGCGGTGGATGCAAAATTTCGCCATATGCATATTAATTCTTTAAGCCGCAATTTTGGGACAGTACTCTCGTTGAACGGCTTTCATGAGGAGGCTATCGTGTTCAAGAGCCATCTGAACAGGGAGAAATCCAAGTCCATTCGCCATGGCAAGCATTATCTGCTTCGTTTCCTCCTTGAATTCTTCAAGATCAACCCTCCCATTCAAGTCGTGGTCGAATTGCACGAACATGGACTCGTACACACGTGCGAGTTCGTCGGGGTCACGCTTCACGTCGACGCCGAAGTGGGTCTCGAACACCCTCAGCCTCTGCAACTCCTTCAGCATCTCCGCGTAAGAGAGAAGACCGTCCTTGTCGGTGTCCAGTTGGGTGAAGAGGTCGCTCACGCAGACGTTGAAGGCTTCCTCGTCCTCCACGAATCCTACGATGGTTGCACCGTCTAGTATTTCTACACTCATGATTTTTAAGGGGACAATGATGGAAAGAGAGAGTAGTAGTGAGTGGAATTTGATTGATGAATTTTGGTTTGGTATGAGACTGTGTTGGTCGATTGAGGTTTATATAGCACTGGGTAGCGCGGTTGGTTATTTTATGAGTGAGAAGTGGTTTAATTTCTTTGCGACCGTTGTTTAATTTCCTTTTCAGTCGTGGATTTTGAATTCGAATGCTTGCCGACCAAGTTTTATGTCACACGCTTTCTTTCCATTTGCTTCCCGATGTTGGTATATATTTATGTGGTCTTTATATATTTGAATAATGGGTTCTTTTATTTGGCACACATGCCGCCAATAGGAAAATGTTTGTTCTAGAATGCTAGGATTCATATATTACTCCCTTGATTATTAATCACCAAGGATCTTTCTATTAATGTCTTTTAAAAAATAATAAATTTAATTAATCATATTAAATCTATCAATTATTTATATTATTATTTTAGAATTATATTTTCATTATTTATCTATTTAATTATTTTTCATTAATATTTGAAGAGAAAATAATTAAAAATATGTAGAAAAAAATAATTAATGCATCTAAAAATTAAAAAATATTTTTATAAAAAAACAAATAAATTTCTAAAAAAAGGTCTTATAATTAAGAACAAAAGAATTATTCCTTTAGTAACATTATATTTTAGGTATATTATGTGTATCATAATACCTAGCGGAAATAAAAAGAAATAAGTAGATTATATTTTAAATATGTTTGTATTTTGCATGTTATACTACTACAAAAATATGTTTTTAGAACGTTAATTTAACGTCGGTTGAGCAAAAATGATTATCATAAAAAATAATATCATAATATTTTTGTAAATAAAAATAATAATTTCACAATGATTTTTCAATAATCGTCTTATTTTACCCTTTTTATAATGATTTTGTAGATACATCTCTCTATATATATATGTCTCATGCTAAGGATGATTGTGGTTCCAGTAACGGTGATGCTGGTGGGTTTGCTAGTAGTCGTAATTATATTGGTAATTAACCATTGCCTAAAGAAGAGCAATCTCATTTTCAAGTGCATCTGAGTCATATAGGATTTCATATCCTAGATTTGAAGTCTCTAACCAAGTCTCATAAAATAAAATAATTAGTTATATTTGAGTTTGTGAAGCCTCTACTTTAGAAGAATGGAAACTAAACAATGAAATAACAAAATAGAGTGCATGCATTGAATAAGCGACTAACAAATAAAGTAGTGGAATAATCAAATCAGATAAGTTCAGAAGTGCTTCTTCAATTCCTTTTCCTTTGACAATTGAAGCTTGTATGGTTTTTTCTTTTTTTTCATGAGAGTTTTTTTAACAAGTTTTGAAAGTTCTTAAATAATTTTCTCATGTTTTAGGTTGAGGTAGATGGTCAGATCTTTGGTAAAGGGTTTGGATTAACATGGGAAGAGGCTAAAATACAAGTATCTGATTATTTACTCATCTAATCGTTCTCAAATTAATTTATAACATTCACTTATTTGAAATAGTAAAATAATTATTCTATTTGAGCTATGCATTTGCATTAACTCTTCACTTATTTAGTTAGTCTCCATGTTCTAAAACTGCAATGTATTAGGTATAGTTTAGCAAATAGTTTCTGAATGTGCTTGCCTATATAATTCATTTTCTGTCATTTCAATTTTGAGTCCTCTGTCCTTGTTGTTTGTTAGATACAACCTTGTGGTGTGATCTGTTCTATTGTATACTTGCAATTCAGCTTTCAAAAGGCAAAAGCTAATCTTATTTATCTTCATTATAATTTCTGCCAATAAATTGCTTGTAAAGAAAATCCTTCTTTTATTTTACTTAGTTTTATGTGGAATATGGTAATCTAAAAATAGAAAGGTTGACTTGTTGAAAGCTGCCTAATTAGTTATTAGTTGAATTCCTGACATTACCAGGACAGAAGAAGATTCAGCTTGGGCCCTAGAAAGCCCAACAACTTTCAAATGAGGACTTAGCTTAATTGTAATTAGAATTTAAAACAGACACAAGTGTGGAGGGTAAGTAACCTAAAGATAAAGAAGATACAAATCTAATATAAAGAGAATTGTGTGGGAGGTAGAGGTCACATTTCCTTTTGTAAGCCCTGAACCTAGAATGCTGAATTTTTCCAGTTCAATAAACATAAAAAGCATGGTTTGTTGTAAAACAAAATAAACATTAAAAAAAATAACATCAGTTTCTAAAAAATTATCTTAAAAAAATATATTCTAAGATGATTTTTCAAAAAATCATTTTAAAAAGTATATATTTTAAGATAATTTTTAAAAAAATAATGCATTCTACGATAAGAAAATGAGATTCTATCATGTACGATATTAAGATATTTATGTAGAAAAATCATTTTTAAATTTTCACATTTTTTAAATAAAAAATAGCATATTTTAAGATAATTTTTTTGAAAAATCGATGTAAAAGTTAATATTTTAAGATAGTTTAAAAATCATTATGAAAAGTGTTATTTTTCATAACGACGAACAATAAAAAACAATTGTAGAAAGAGATAAAAAAAACCGTTTTGAAATTTTTTTTTTAATAATGTTACAAGAGACGTGTAAGGTCAACTGGTCAAGTTCAAGTATTTAATTAGTTGTGCTTATGTCTATGGTTTAAGATCCTCCTTCCTTGAATATAAATAACATTACAGTTGCATGGATATAATATTAAAAGAAAATAGTACTATATATAGTACTATATGCACTAAAAGTATTAATCAATAAGAGAATTTGTCTGGTAAAAGGCACTATGTTGCTTAAACAGTCAAATGATCACAAAGAATATTATTTGTTTGTTTGTTGGGAGAATTAGGACTATTGAAGGCGAGGTTACATTCTGATTTTTGAGTCAGTGGGCTTCCTCAAAAACGGTTGGCCAACGCATAGTTGAAGTTGAACTTTGTGGGAAGTCTTCATTTTAAGTATCAAAAAGCGTGGGCAAATTCAAAGGTGAAACGCGGAAGGAAACGAGTTTAATTGGTGGAACTAGGGGCACAAAAACCATCTAAAACATGGGTACCCACCGATTATTATATTTCACTCATTTCTGTGTCACTCTAAATAATAATAACTCTAATTAAGGGTATTTTCCCTCCACTTTGGGTGCCGGAATGCTCAAAGATTAAGCGAAGGATATGCTTTACTTGATTCATATTTTGTTGCTTAGGGATAAGGGTGGGAATAGGTTAGACCAGACTTTGAAAGGTTTGAGTTTAGTCTACGATGAATCTTTGAGGTCTGAGTCTGACCTATAGTTTATCAAATACTTTTATTTTAGTTCGACTTGGCCTTTTTAAAAGTCTGGTCTGACTTATAGCCTTTTTAAAAACCTTCTTCACAATAAATATTTAATATTTTATGGAATAAGAACGTAATAGAAAAATTAAAGAAAAAAGAAAGTCAATCAAAATAATGAGAAATATAAAAGGGTACATGATAATATTATATATTATACCCAAAAAATAATATATATATATATATATATATATATATATATATATATATATATATATATATATATGCCGGCCTATCAGGTTTACAAGACTTATTAATAAACCTAAGTATGGTCTATTTAATTTAATAGGCTTTTAAAAAAGTCTAAGCCTACGATTTTGATTGGTCAGTTCAGACCAGACTTTATGTAGGTTAGGTTGTAGGTCCCTGTAGGCCGACCGGCCTGACCTATTCTCACTCCTACTTAGGGACAAAAATTCATGTTGCATCATGTCTAAAATCTATTGGACGAAATTCAGCTTAACTGCTTCTCTGCTTGCCGCGCTACATTCTTTTTTGTTTCTGTTCATAGAGTTCAATTTATGCTTTTTCTGAAAATACAATAATGGAAGTAATTAAAAAAAGGTCAGCATCTGGCGATCTCAACTATTAGTTGTTCCCATGCTTCTTATAAAAATAAAAAAATATCCAAGTGTCAACAATTAGTTTTGTTCGATATTTTTATGTTATTTCATTTAATTTTATTTTTACTGTTATTTTATAGGCCCGGTCTTTTTTTTATATATAGATTATAGGACTATTGTTTTGAGGAATTTAATAGGACTAACATAAAGCTCAGAAATGAATTTCCTTTTTTGCTTGATTTGGATTTGAGCTCAACTCTAAAAACACTAAATTAAAAATAAATGAAATTAATTAACTAAAATAAATAATAAAATACATTATTCTAGAAGCTTACATAAAAGGGGTGTGATTCACTGATAGATCAACAAATATTTGGTTGGTTTTAAAAAAGAATAATTATAAATATGTACTTATTTTTCCTTCTTATTTCTACATTTTTTTTTACATTTCTTATTATATAGTTTATTATATTTATTACTTTATCTTTATTTTTTTTCTTCTCTTTTCTTATAAATTTTTCTTTCAATCCCAATCCATCCCATTTCGAAATGCACGTTAACAATTTTGCTTCATTACAACTAATAACAACGGCTATTTTTATCCTTCATGAATACAAATTCTTAACCACCACTGTTGATCACCACAAAGATCCAAACAGCAATATCAATTTCTTCCTCATCTCCATCTACCTTTGCACCAATAATGCTGCCTCCACCTACAAGTGGCATTTCTCATTCATCTTGGTCACAGCCAAATGTTCCCGCTAGCTCTTCATTTACCATGAAGCAAATATTAAAATTGAATGTGTATTTCAAGATCTTATTTTTTATGTTATGGTTATTTCAATTTTATCTTATTCATGATAGTTGTTCATCGGTTTTCCTCACTGTATCCTAATGAATCTGCATTTCAGAATTTATAACTTGTTTGTCTTTTGAGCCGAGCAAATTACACTTCATCTTCTATTTGTTTAGGACTTATTACATTCGCATTTTCTCCCTTAAAATCTATTTCTTTAGCACCCCTGAATCTCACTGTTAACTTAAGATGTTAACTTTTTAGTGAAATGACAACAAAAGACCCCATCTGTGTTTCTTCCACCCATCTCTTCATCACCAGATCTTAAACCACCTTTTCAGAATAAACAAACATTTGTATTAGTAAAAGTTGACGAACTAGATTTGGCTCAAAAGCTCAATCACGCATTTTCGCTTTTTAGGGTTTTGGATTCGAAAATTCCGGAGATTCGAACGCTCAAATTGAATGGTGGCAGTGAGGGCGTTGGTATCATTGGCAGTGATCGCATGTTGCAGCTCTTCACGAAAGTGCTTGTACTTCTGCAGGTTTGCGAAGCTTCAAACCAAGAGCCACACCGTGCGCGCTGGTGTGTCGATGCGTTGCACTTTGATGGGGTGGAGATTTCGGGGGAAAGGGTCCAATTTTGTGATGCGTGTTGATGATGGTTTCAAGTTTCGCAAACTCCTTTAGGGTTAGACCCAATAGATCGAGGACGTGCTTTTGAGGCCATAATGATTTTTCCTTTTTTGTTTGTGTGCGTTTGGTTCGGGTTGAAGTATCATTTAGACATCAAATTTGTTTTAATAACTCAGTTTTTGATGGACACGGTGATGTAATTTAGGAGATGAAATTTATTGTTACTAGTGTGGCAGCAAGAACTACATATATTTCTTGTCTAGTGATCGATGAGCATGGTGATGTAATTTAATTAGGAGATGCATGGTAGGGTGGATTAGGAATGGAGGCGAGAATGTTTGCTTGCAAAATGAAGTTTAAACAAGCGTAATCTAGATCTGCAAATCTATTTTTGTTAGTGCATCAAAATCTACGGAAGAAATCAAAATGGTTTTGTTAAAGGAAGAAGATAAGATGATTTTAAAAAAAGCAAATCATTAAAAAGTATGTGAAGGTCACATGCTTAGCTTCTCTGTTAGTATTTTTTTACTGTGTTTGGGTTAGGGGTCACATTATAATAGATAATACAAAATTAGGAGAATTTAGTGTAATATAAAAATAAAGAGAAAGTATAAATATAATAAGTCTTAAACACAAGAAGACAAGTGTAATTTGTTTTTGTCCTTTTCTTGCCTCAATTGGACTAGGGAAGTGTTTGGGGGCATCTAGCATTTTTACTGATACACCTAGCAGTTTTTCAAAATATCGAAAATGTTCTCACGAATATTTTTGGTTATAAATAATAGATTATTTTTTTCATTTTTGTAGCATTTTTTTTTGTAAAACCGTACTTCCTTAGTGTAACTTACTTTCGTTAGCATCCTTTTGTTAGTATTTGTTGTCATTAGTGGTAGTGTGTTGTTTACGAATATACGATGAAGTTTAACGATTTTTCGTCGATGAAAAAAAAGATGTGCATATTAAAAAAATTCAAAACATACGGATTCATGACAATCCGTATGGTTCATACGAATTAACAATTTGTATGAACTACAATAAATATGGTCATTTGGCGATCCATATGGTTCATAGGATTAACAATCCGTATGAACCATACGAATTGTCAATCCGTATGTTTTGATTTTTTTTAAATTATAATTTTTTTAGAAATTTTTTATACATTTAATTTATTTACATAATTTGATAATTAAACAAATTTGATATTTAACTGAATGTTGTATTTAAATGTTTATTATAGTAATTAATAGTTAAAAAATTTGGTATTTAATCGACTGATGTATTTAAATGTTTATTACAATGATTGAAAATTAAACAAATATGATATTTAATTGAATGGTGTATTTAAATGTTTATTACAATAATTGATAATTAAATAAATTTGGTATTTTTTTACATATGTAAATTTCTATTAAATCTATGATTTTTATTTACAATTTATATTTGTAAACAAATTAAATATTATATTTACAATTTATATATGTAAATCATTAATTTTAAATTAATTCATAAATTATATTTTTGAAAAAAAATAAAAAAAAATCCTATGGACCACTTAGGGATTGGTAATCCGTATTGGGCCTATGGATTGCAAATCCGTATGCCTCATATGGATTATCAATCTGTATTGGACTTATGAAAGAGTAAAATTGGAGTTTCGCATATTATGCTGGGTGTCCCAGCAAAAATACAGGGTGTCCCTAGCAGTTCCCATTGGATTATTGCTCAGCCCAGTCTTGTTTCATGCTTTCTATTGTTTTTTGGGCTTTTTGTCTCTTTCCGTGTCAACCATCGAGAGACCCATTAGTCTTATCCAGTTATGTTTGTGTTATTTCGTTGAGATGCTGGGCTGAAACCACTAAGTTAACTCAAAACCATAAACTGTTAATATGTTAAGCATTATTTTAACTAAAAAAATATTTCTCTAGAACAAATTGCTAAATATTAAATGATGACCGGATTACTAATATGTCCTTTCTCAATCTATATTATATTCCACTTTATCAACTTTCCACACTCTTTATTTTAAATATTTAACCCTGCTCGTCAACAAACTCGTTTATATATTAGTTAAAACTTTTAGGAAACTAGAAAATCACAAGTTAGACACGTAAAATAATAAAGAGAATATTTAAAAGTTAAGATATATTTGGTAGGGATGAAATGAAGAAGAAATAGGGAGGAGGGAGTTGAAATAGAGGAAAATAAAAAATAGAGTGGGTTTGTTAGCGGATAAATAGGTAGGGAGAGAAATAAAAAGATGTGAGTCTCACATACACTTTTTATTTCTTCACAAAAATGAGCAGAATTAAATAGTGAAAGTGTCAATTTTTAACATTTTGAGGTAATTTTCTAACGACAGTGGAAAATTACTAGAAAAATACATTTAGTGACTGATTTTTAACATGTATTGGTGGTCAAAAACTACCAAAACCGCATACAATTATCTTTCAAAAAACATCAGTCATATAAAATAATCAATTATTTGTTAAAAAGATTGTTTATCAATGAATTTTTTATTTTTTCTCTTCTTTATTTCTTTCTTATTTTCCTTAAATCAAACACTTAGATTTTTACTCTATTTTTCACCTATTTTAATTTACTCTCATTCTCTATTTCTTATTTCAATCCACCATAACTCTAACATATTTATTTCTTTTTTTCCTACCAAACATACTGTTAGAGAATGTAATATCAATATTTCTCATATGACAAATCAACCAATTAAAATACTAACATTGAAATGAAAACAAACATTTTTTTACCTAATAATATAATAAGATTATTTAGGTTATTAATTGGGTTTCTTTTTAAATTTAAAACACATTCTTATTTTGAATTTTGAAAGAGAAAAGAGAGACCAGCAAGAAGATTTAATGAAAGTATTAGAAGATATAACATATATTGAAATTAAAAGTTAAGAAAAATAACATTTTTATTGTCATATATTATATTTATAATATAAATAGATAATAAATTGAGAAATAGTCATTTATTAAATTAATTAAAAGAATATTATGTTTATAATTACTTAAATTGATAAATTCTTGTAATTTCATTAATTAAATTTTTAAGTATGTTTTCTATGATTTAAATTTTTTTATTAAATTATTATAATGTTAAAAGTTTATAGCTAAGTCTTTAAAATTTAATACTTAAACTTCCGCTGAACATTATTAAAATGATATTTCTGACCAAGCAATTTACTTTTTCCCCCTCCATCCCCATGTCTCTCTCAACACCACGTTGCAATCATATTTAACCTGTTTAAGGATGCTTCCCCGACTCTTCCTGTTTGACAGAATTTAGACGATATATATATAAATGCATGCGTACTAATATAGTCTAGGTACCTTGTTCATTCTAATTAATTTGCATCATATGGTTAGTAGGAACGTCCATTTATGAAAACTGGTTTCATTCCTGTGAGTCATTTATTTGTTGTAATAATACTGCACATAGGAACATGTTGGATGATTATCATGATGTTGATCGCGCTTTGTCGGTGGTTAGGGAGGTTGAATATTTTGTGGATGACTAAATATTTGGTTAGAAATCGTTGATGAGTAGAATTTTGATTTTTATTACCTGTTAATTCGATTACTCAGTTAGTTTCCTCCATTGTTTGCTCCACACAATTTTATAACTAGCCTAGTGATCAATTTTCTAACAGTTGGCTAAATTGCATTAGATCAAGTAATTAAGGACCTAATATTCCAGCAAAATCCACAAATGATATGTTGAATTTTTCCACCTTGGTAACTGAGATACATTTCATGGAACTCAAGTTAATTTGTGACTTGTACTATAGACGTCGAAAATGACACATTGCTAAGAGTGGATTTTATGTTGCAAATTATGGAATTACTTCCTAATTTAGGTATGGGATAACTCTAACTCCTCTCAACTCATAAAGTTGCGTGAAAGTAACTAATGGACGGATAAAACGTCTAATCATTCTTCCACTTACGTTATCCACCCACGTCACCCTCATTTTTGTATAAATATTCTATTCAATTGGGGGTGTGCAAGATCCTCCAATCCAACCTGATGGGCTAACCTAATCCATCCTAATTTAACCCGTAAATAATTAGATTCAATTAGGGTTAGTGACAATTTAGGGATAGGTTAGGGTTAAACACAACCTATCCCAATTTTTTCTTTGCCAGATCTTTAATTCTAGTCCTTAATTATTATATCTTTACACTACATTTCATTTGTTGTGTTAATCCCTGAAAAAACACACTAACCTGTTAACTTCTTTTGTAAATATTTTCTAAATTGATGTTAATTTTTTTTTATGGTTATAAGTGACTATAATTCAATTTATATAATATCGTGTATAAAAATAAGATAAAATTTATCTTTGAAATCTCAATTATATTAATAGAAAAATTCATATTCTTAAATAGATCCAATCCTAATTTAAATCATAAATCATTAGGTTCATTAAGTCTAAAAATGGATTAGGATCTAAATCTGATCAAAATTTAAAAACAAAAGATTAAAATTGAATTTAACCCGACCCCACCCGTCTCTTGTTCACCCCTACCATCCAAACAATTGATGAGCATTTTAAACTCTAGTATTGAAATTCTGCAAACACTCATATTAACTTGATCATTATAAGCACACAACAACTCTTGACTATTGAGTTGGGGGTTCATCCTCATTGTTCGAACAGCCGATCGATATCGTCTCAGCCACTTCCAACGAATTAGCATCTCCAACATGCTTTGTTCTTGCAAAATAAAATCATACTTGTTTATCAAATATAAAAGGATACAAAATAAGGCGTAATATTTATGGAGGAAACAAGGTTTTATGAAAAAAAATAAATAAGAGAGCTTGGAATGAATGAAACAAGTGAGGGGGGGGCATCACATTAATTGAAAATAACATGCCTACAACATTTAATGAAAATTTAATAATGTTAATTTTCAAGAACTTTGTTTGTAATATCAAACTATGTAATGACATTAACTTATATCATGTAAGAATAACGTGCTGAAATTTATTGATGTATCATGTCATAAAAAATATGATAAGTCAATCATATATATATATTATTCAAAATAGTTGATACTATATAAAGAGATTAAAAATATTGTTTTAAAAAATATATGTGATTATCTTGTTAAACTAGTTATTTGTTTCAAGATATTACAAATTATTCCCAAAAATATGAACACATGATATCACATTTCCATGATTGTTACAAGTTCTAAAAATTATATTTTCAGACATCGCTGATTGTAGAAATATGATATACTTATATTTATCTCACCTCTTATTTTCATGACGAAGGACAATCGAGTATATATATTCCTATGAAAATAGAAGTTAACTATCCATTCCTGCTATCCTTTTTTCATTTCTTTTATTTTATTTTTTTTAATAAAATAATATTATGAATTTATCAAATACCAACCAAAAATATTTATGTGAATCCTATATTCTCAGCATAGTATTTCAAAGAATATAATAAAAAGTAGTAAATTTTATAGAGATTAAAAAAAAAACTTTAAAGGACCAATACAAAAAATAAGGTATTGAGTAGGGACCAAATTGTTATTTAAGTCTTAAAGAAAAACATACAATTTGATTTCTAAATTGAAAATCTTTCAATGAAAGTGACATGTAAAAGAAGTTAAAAATATAAAATAAAAGATTTACGTATAGAATATTATTTTCTCTCATTGAAAATGAACTTATCCCATTCCTTTCTTAGGAGTTAAAACATAAAAAATATAAAAACCACTCTTTTTCCTAAAAATATGCGTCCCTTTTTTTTATTTTTTATTTATAACAGATGAAAATGCACGTTTCCTACTTATATATCCCCAAAAAATGTTGAAATAAAGGTAACCAGCAGCGTGTCAAAACTCAAGTATATCATCTTCCGGGCTTGGATATATATATATATATATATATATATATATATATATATATATATATATATATATATATATATATATATATATATATATATATATATATATATATATATATATATATATATATATATGTGTAAGAAATTACGCTACGTATGAGTATGACCGTTAATGTGATCATTGTTAAAGCAAACAAATTTACCTTATATATTATTTTGTAAATATTGGATAATAATGTAAAAAAAAAAAGCTTTACACTATTTGTGCCTACACATTTAGGCATTATTATTTTTTCAATTTCTTTTTCCTTCTATTTAGCTCAATGTAGAGTATCGGTTCTGCAGGGCAACCCTTCTATTCACAAAACAGTTAAGAGATGTTGGGTTTCCATCATTAGCATCATATTATTTCAATTGAAATATAAAAAGGTGTGTCCCAACCTCACTTAAAAAACATTACAAGGCTTCATTAAAAACTTACTGATTTAATTATGTATTTCAGTCTTATTTACTTATGATAAATCTGATACTATTTCACATTAAAAAAACTCAACCCGATATTCTTTCTTCTATAAAATGAGAATCACAAATAAACTAATTAAAAATTTACATATATAACAAATTATAATCTTATTAAAATATTAGTAATTGTTGATTTTTATCAAGTAATTACTCAGTAATATAAATGCTTTACACACTCAAAGCAGCAGACACGTTTACATCTTGTTGGTAAATGTGATCTAATTGTTTCGTTGACATTTGTTATAGAAAGCCTGACAAGTCATGTGCATGATTTAACTTATGCGGTTGAGTGGAAATGCAAGAAATAGCAAATTTGACTACAAAATGCTAAAACAATAATGATTACATTTAATGCATCAATATATAGTCAAAGTTACGTGTGTTGTGTGAAGAGAATAAATTGGGATACAGAATAACCTGTATCTGATTTTAATTTCAATTTTCTCTTTTTTTTTTTTTTTTTTTTTTTGTAAAATGAAGCATCATGTTATTAATTAATTTTTTTTATGAGTTTTCACTAATAAAACTTTATCAAGGAACGAAACAGTGAATTTAGGAATGAAATAATGCCATTTAGTAGTATTGAGTTTTAAAAAACTTTGATAACCGAACTATGCCAATTGAGCTTTTCAATACCGAAGCAAAAATAATGCCATTTAGTAGTATTGGTATTGCCAGTATGTATTGGTATTGTAATTTGATTAACTTTAATTAATTTTGGTATTGGGAGTAATTATGAGGTGGGATAAATAAATATAAAATGGAGAAAATAAAGAACAAGGGTAAAATAGGAACTTTTGTGTCAAATTAGTCTGTCCTTGGTTACCGCAATTTCTCAAAAATGGACATGTATTTTGAAACGGAGGGAGTAATGATTATATTTAATGCATCAATATATAGTCAAAGTTACGTGTGTTGTGTGAAGAGAATAAATTGGGATACAGAATAACCTGTATCTGATTTTAATTTCAATTTTTCTCTTCTTTTTTTTTTTTTTTTTTGTAAAATGAAGCATCATGTTATTAATTAATTTTTTTATGAGTTTTCACTAATAAAACTTTATAATTTCTTCCTTTAGTTTATTTATTATTTAATGTTCTGATACACAGATTTAAAAATAATTAATCTCTTCATTTATATAAAATTATTTATAATTTATTAATATATTATTTACCTCTTTTATTTATGAGATTTGTTAATATATACACCCGTTTATTTTTCAAATAGACATGTTAGCAACTTGCACATATTTTAAGAAATCAAAATGATAACTTGTTAAAATAGTCCTTTTTAAAAACAAGTGTACATTGACAAATCCACAAAAAATTACTAACATACACTCATATCCTCTCTCTCTCTCTATATTTTAATTATAAAAAACAAATATTTTTAAAATGTATTTATTACTAACTTTTTTGTTCTGTTATTTTATGTGAAGTCTATTATTGAGAGATGCACACTTATTCCCTATGATCAAATGGATGCGTTTATTGACTTACTCACACTCATATAGGAAAAAAAATATTTTTTAAATTACAACTAGTATCATTAAATATAATTATGACCTAAGTTATTTAATTTTATGAGTTTTTTTAAAATTTAAACTAACATCATCCAGAAAACATATTTCAACAAAGGCAAGATCTAGACAGTGAAAATAACCTAAATATCAGAATGATTTATGATGTTCAATCTTCAATGTAATCATTTTAAACTAGGATTTGAAAAAAAAAAGTAACCATAAGTCCCATACAACAAAATTATAAGTCATAATTAAGTCAGAAAAAAAAAAAGCAATGATATGATGAAATAAGTGAAAATGCAGTGAGTGAATGACAATACAATTAGTACAAATGCAAAGCCAAACATAGCTAGGCATAGTTTGTGAGTGTAAAAAAGTGTTTATTTTTTGTACTAGTAGTGATCGGTTCTCACCATTATTGATCAGCAGCATGATTATTTTCTTGTCACGCTTTACTAGTGGATGAAACGAAAGCTGATAATTAAGCTAGTGGGGGTCATGGCTCATTATTTATGATAATTAGGCATTTAAGTAGTGTCAGCAATGGAGTCCAAATTTTTCGTCCTTCCCGTCCGGTGAGTCCATTGATGGAGTTGCTATCTAGCTAGATTCGGTTCACTGGTTTTCTCATTCAATACTATATGACCCACAGCCACAAGCCAAAGGTACGTACTTCATCACATTCACATTGGTTGTACACTTGTACGGTTCGTGTTGCAGGAGCGTCTGGGAATTCAATGCATTAAAGCATTTTACTTAATTTGAAACGTTAGATTAGGTATGTCGACGCAATTTTTTTATATTTTTTATTTTCTATTATTTACTGAAATTTATTAAAATTAATGAATTTATATACGAGTCCTTTTATTTTTCTAATGATGTTCACAGTTTAATTTTGTAAATTCCAATAATTTTTAGTAAAATATACATACTTATTTTGTTTCGTTTCATTTATTCACTTAAGAAAATATTACATAAACTAAAGAATGTAACTATAATTTAACTTTTTAATATGACTTTCATTATATTCTCTCATTTATAATATGTGCATAAATTACACTATTTAAAGATAGGTAAGCTGAGAATATGATTAAAAAACAATAATATTTAAAATTCAAGTAGGCAAGTTGATGTTTTTTCAATGGGCAAATAAAGAAAATTGATAACATAATAAAATATGGGTTAAAATAATCTGTTAAAAATGTGTATATTTATCATGATAAATAAATAAATTTAATATCTTTTGAATAGTTTAAATTAGATATAAGGTCATTTATATTTATATTTATATTTATTGATATTTTTTAAATTATTGAAATTTAATTTATAGATAAAGATAAAAGAAGATAGATTGAAATACATAAAGAGGTAAGAAGATTAAGTATACAAATAAGAGTAAAAAATGATAATTTGAGATAATTGAGAGATATTTTTTACTAGTTACATATAAGTATGTGTGAAATGCTCATCCAGAGGAAAGAAGGTAGAGAATATAAAAAAATGTCTAATTTAGAAAGTGAGGAGAGTAAGAGTTTTAGTCCAAATTATGTATTACAGTTTAAAATATAGAAGTGAGTTTTATTTTTTTCAAGTACTATTTCTTAAATTTTTTTCTCAATTTTAAATCTTTATACATCTAATCAAATTAAAAATATCATTCTTTTATATATAAATTAAACTTTCAAATTATAGTAAATTTACTCAATCCTAATTTATATTTCGTTTTTAAATTTTAAATCTTGACATATTATATTAATAAAGATGACTATCTCTTTAATTTATACACATTTAATAAAATATGATATTTATTATTATTATTATTATTATTATAACTTTTTTGTTTAAAATTTTGATTGATTATGTGTCAGTCATTTCATTTCATTTTATTTAATTTGATTATTTTATTTGACTTGATTAGATTATTTAAGTGATGATTTTAATATATAAGATTAATTAATATCCAAACATAAAGTAAATTTTTTAAATTTACAAGTGAACTTGACAGTGAAAAATGAGGTAAATTATGGAGAAATTTAATCAATGGGTTGTAAGAAAATTATATAAGTGAATTTAATTCACACTTTAACTCAAAATATTAACGTTAAGTTTATGATTTTTTTTTTCTTTTATATGATATTTAATTTTTTCATTCTTATTCACCTTTCACGTGATAACTTTTCTCTTGAAGGGAGACTTATCATATAAAAGAGACTCACATCCATTAGAAATAAAAATATTAAATATCATATAAGTAAAATTAAGATTCATAAACTAAAATCTTAATATTTTAGATTAAAGTATGAGAAGTTCCCTTATATAATTTGCTTATTTTCCATTGAAGTAAAAATATTGCCGGTGTGTAACCCCTATTGGCGGAAATTCCAAATTCTATACATATAAAATATATATTTCTCTTTTTATACGGGTGCTTAACAAGTAAATCATAACTTTATTAAAGTTACTGCTACAAAAGTTAATTTTGAAGCTATACGATATATTCTTTCTTTCCAAAAAAAATTAATTACAAATAAAAACATGATAAAAACAACCATTGAAGAAAACATATACTGCAATGTGTGTAAGTGTTCGACGATATATAGGTTAAGATAAAATAGTCTCGTATTAATTGACTGATGTATGCGCTGGGTTAAGTGTTTGACATACAGTGTATAAGAATTATTTTATACTTTATGCTAAATATAATAAAATTATGATAGCAAGCTAGAAGCAGGCGTCTTTGTTTCACCACTTTTCAGTACACAGCAAGTTGATAGTATATAGCAGGTTGATGCATGCATGTCAATAATTGCCCTGCTTCACTTTCAGAACCAACAACAATCTTTTACTACCATTCAAAATGGTGAAGGAAATTGAGCTGGAGATCAAGAAGAACTCTTCGGTTATTAACTCTTTAGATAGACTGAATTAATATATACACGTTACTGCGCCAACTACCAACTTACTAGTAAGAGAAAAGTCCCTATTTCTCTTTCCTCTCCTCCTATATATAGAGGATATATTTCCCACTTGTTTTCTCATCCTTCATTTCCAAACATATCTCATTTATAGTTTACTATTGAAAGATGGGTTTGAAAATGGCAATACTGATCCTAGGCCTGCTGGCCATGTTCCTTTTGGTCTCCTCAGAGGTGGCATCCGCGAATTCAAAAGAGGGTACGTAACCTATACATCATTTTAATTGCCTTGTACTTTTATGAAAATTTTAAAGATAAAATACTAGTAAATATTAATGTCTTTAAAAACACTCTCGTTAAAGAGTAAAAAATATTATAGAATGCAACAATATGTTCTCTCACTGCATTGTTTTATAAAAATAACACTTATTAATTTCTATACTAACATCCCTAAAATATATATATTACTGTTGTAACCTTTAAATAAATAAAAATGTTACGAAACAAGAGCTTTCTAATCTTATTTATTCGATCATAATAGACTCCTCTTTCGGTATTTTGTATATTTTTTCAATGGAGTGTATATTTTGTTATCATCTAAAACTCTCACTTCAATTTTTCTGTTCACCTTATATCTTTTTCTATCTTTATATTTCTTTTTCTTCCAACCACCAATTATACTTATCACTTCAATTTCTTTTTCTTCCCTCATAAAGTATATACATTCAACAGGAAAACTATATATATTACTTGATCCGGGATTATGATGATTCTAAACAACAGAATTTTCATGTAATTAACACATACATAATTGAGTTTTATTAAAAAAAATAAGAAATTAAACAGTTAGTTATGTATCACATATAAATTAATCGCGACCCAAATTAAATACGTGATGGTTTGACATCGTGTAATAATTTCAACATTCACAAAAATCATTGTTGAATGGTAAATGGTTTACTAATTATAATAACTCGGATTTGTTGTTATTAAAGTGACAAATGGAGTTGAAGATGCCAAATATCCTGGTGGAGGCTATGGTGGGGGTTACCCAGGCAATGGCGGTGGTGGCTATCCTGGCCGTGGTGGTGGCTACCCTGGTCGTGGTGGTGGCTATCCAGGTCGCGGTGGTGGTTACCCTGGTCGTGGTGGCGGCTATCCAGGCCGTGGAGGAGGGTATTGTCGCTATGGCTGTTGCGGTGGCCGGACATACAATGGAGGTTGTAGAAGGTGCTGCTACTACGCCGGTGAAGCTGTTGCTGCACAAACTCAGGATAAGACTCACAATTGAGACAATGCAGTTCTACGTAATGCTTAAGATGTTTCATGAATAAAATCTCGTGTCACGAGAGGCATGGATTCCCCGTGATCTTTCTTACCACTAGATCTATTTCGAATGTAGAAATAGTGTCTAATGTGTAATACGCCTTTAATTTGTACGTGCATGTGTGATCAGTTTAAGAGCAAATTAAAGTGATGAACATCATCTATTGTAGAAATTCTAATTTGTCTTAAATATCGTGATTTTTATTTCTAATTGGTCTTTTAATTTATAATTATCATATACTTATAGATGACCCTTAATTATATATAGCCATCTATTTATTCCAAGCAAAGAACCCAGAAACTTAAAGCTTGATTGAACAAGGGTCAATGCCGCTTTAATTTACTCCAATTAAAATATATGGCTAATAAACTTTGAATAATATCATGGCTAGCTACACGAATTACAACTTAATCCTAACCAAAGCTTGTATATATATATATATATATATATAAATCTTTAGTCTCTATAGCAGCCTCTTAGCTTGACAATCTTGAGCAAAACCAAATCATTGAGATATATATAGGGACTCTTTGACTTGTGTTTAATAAAATAATTTTAATTATTAAAATAAAAATACAAAAAATTGTAATGATTTGGTGCTAACAAAATCTATTAAGTACGCCAGAAAAGAAATAAAAAAAAATGGTTATTACAAACCATTTTCAAGGAGGAGCATTGATAGAAAGACAAAAAACTTTTAGAAAGTGCTTTTCTGAAAGTTATAGTTTAATCCAATGATCTATGTTCTTAGTCCGTCTTGAGCCATTATATTTCATTGAGAGTTTAGTTAAAAAAAGACTACCTACAAGTTGGATTAATGTGCAGATTAAATACTCATAAGTGAGTGAAGCTAATAAAGGTAAAAGGGTTATCACATGATCAATGTAAATATAATGAAAGTTGTTGTGGACGTTGGTTAAGTTGAGATATTCTTCCATTCAATGGACTAGTCTTTTGACTTGGACTCTTCGCATATATTTTAAGTTCTAATTTATGTTTTTCGTATAGGCTTATATTAGGAAAATGCTTTCTATAAGCTGGACTAAGGTAGAAACTCATGAATACCAAATTGGCAAGTTGATAGAGTGATGAAAATCATAATAAATGTTATTCTTAAAAGAGTAACAATGTTAAAAATCCCACATTAAATTAAATAAATTATTTAATGTGATACTTAATCCACCTTAAGACTTTCACACTTAATAAATTAGTTTTGTGGGTTATGTTTAATTTTCTCGCGGTGTTTAAATCCTATTAATACAACCTTGAGAGTAATGATGTTCATCTCTTTCAGTCCCTTGCAATCCATTTTTATCCCATTTTTCTTTCTATTTCTCTCTACATTTGTCCCTCACATATCATATTTATCACATTAGGAGGTGTTCGGATTCTCTCTAGCATATTGCCAGCCTATCGACAACAACTTCCTGGACCGTTTGATACATCTGATTGCTGATAATAAAATTCACAAAATCAAACAAATCTACTTGCTTTACCTCTTCGTGCGTGCTATATATAATAATAAAAATCCAGTTTTTAATTATTATTCATAAAATACCTTATTTTTAATCATTATTATTTATAAAACATATTTTAAAATGACCAAATTATGAAAGATAAGTAGACTTGAGCATAAATATTTATATATTATTTATATAAATATGTAATTAAACATTTTTTTTTCATTTCATACTATTAATTTTTGTATTTATCAATAATGATATATATTTATCTTTAATAAAAATTATTAAATATCATATGTGTGTGTGTTATCATGTGTGTGTGTGTTATCGTGTGTGTGTGTGTGAAATTCAGAAAAAAATATATTTGATAATAAAATATTTATGTTTTGTATATAAACTAGATTTTAATTATGCAGTTGAATTTAAATTAATTTATCAAAACACTTAATTAAAATTATAAGTCAAAAGAAATACATTATTATTTTTGGCATCCACCTACTGCACCGTTCACATTAATGGTTGTATACCTCAATACCTGCAGTTAAGTTATGTCACATGGGATCAAGGCATTTATTTGTAAAATTGGATTAAAAATTGATTTTAAAAGTTAGAGAAGTAAATTCTCTTTAAAAATAAAGGAATAAAATTAAGAATTAAAAAAAATAGGGAGTCAATATTATTTTTTTGCCAAGAGGAATTACGACTAAGAATGTGAAAAAACAGCCACTGAAGCAAATTAACATGCTGCAACGTGTAATTAGTGTTGCGTTTTTTTTACTGACTGTATTCATGTTGGAGTCGATTAGAACTATTATATACGAAGTTTTTAATTATATTTTACTCAAACTTGAAGTTAATATCACAGGTTAACATAAAAAAAATAGTCTTTTATTAACCGATGCATGCATGGGTTGAATTAAGTGTTGGACATACAGTTTATAATAAAAAATAGTCTTTTATTAACCGATGCATGCATCGGTTGAATTAAGTGTTGGGCATACAGTTTATAATATTTTATACTTTATGCAAGATATAATAAAATTATGATATCGACTAGCAGGCTGCAGCAGGCGTCGTCTTTACTTCAGTTTTTCAGTACATAGCAAGTTGATATACATTGCAGGTTGATAGACGTACAATAATTGCTCTGCTTCAATTTCATAGCCTACAATCTTTTACCATTCACAATGGAGAAGGAAGTTCTTATTAATTCTTTAGATAAGATTGAATTAATACATACCAACTACCAACTTAACAGAAAGGTTCTGCTTCTCTCTCCTCCTCTCCTATATATAGAGATACTTCCCCATTGATGTTCTACTCATCCTTCATTACCAAGCATATCTCATTTGAATACATTCCTTGTAGTTTATACTGAAAGATGGGTTTGAAGATGGCGTTACTGATCCTAGGCCTTTCCCTCATGCTCCTTTTGGTCTCCTCTGAGGTGGCATCCACGAATACAAAAGAGGGTAAGCTATACGTCATTTTATAATGTCTCTAGTTAATTATATTCTTATGATTCTTTTACAATAAAACATACTAATTAACAATTCTCTTTAAAGTTGTTAAAGAATTAGAAAAATAAAATAAAATGTAAAAGAAGGCTACGATATACTTTTGTTGTAATTTCTATAGTACTTTCACTGCAATGTTTTATTAAAAAAATACTCATTGGTTTCTATATTAATATCCCTGAAATATTTGTTAATAAAATATTTAAATTTAAAAAGTTTATAAAAAAAATTAAAAAAATGTTTACAAAAAAAGAAGTTTCTAATTATATTCTTTTTTTTCTTTTTCATCCCTCAGGCCCCAATAGTCATCTGAGACAATTTTTACATTATAAATAATTGAATTTGATTTTATTTTTTTATAAATTGAAAAAATATTAATGGTACATACATAATAATTACTTGAGATCAATGGTTCACTAACTATAACTTTTCCACCCATATCCAAAAAAAAAAACTTTTTCTAAGATAAATGGTTCACTAACTGTGTTTTGTGGTTGTTAAAGAGGCAAATGGAGTGGATGATGCCAAATATCCCGGTGGAAGCTATGGAGGGGGTTACCCAGGTCATGGCGGTGGCGGTTATCCTGGCCATGGCGGTGGCGGTTATCCTGGCCATGGCGGTGGTGGTGGCTATCCTGGTCATGGTGGTGGCCACCCTGGTCATGGTGGCGGCTACCCTGGCCGTGGTGGTGGATACTGTAGGCATGGCTGTTGCGGTGGCCGGACATACAACGGAGGTTGCAGAAGGTGCTGCTATAACGCTGGCGAAGCTGTTGCTGCACAAACTCAAGATAAGACTCACGATTAAGACGATGCAGTTCTACTTAATTAGTACTTTTGATATTTTAATTTCATGAAATAAAACAGCTTGTGACTGGAGAGGCATGGATTCTCATCATGCATGAGTCCATGATCTTTCATACCACTAGAGATATTTCGCAAGTAGAAATTAAGAGTGTTGTTGAATGTATAATAATACACGTCTTCGTGCCTGTGTGATGAGTTTAAGAGAAAATTAAAATAAATTGGTGAATATCATCTATTGTACAAATTCTATTATTATTTATTCAGAAAGTAGAGCACAAGGGAACCTAAATCGTAATTAAACCCTAAGTAAAATATGGATAATAAACTCTGAATAACATCTTGCATGGCTAATCCTTACCCAAACGTGTACATATTAACCTTTAGTCTATATATAGGAGCCTTCCTAGCTTGACAATCCTTAGCAAAACCAAATCACTGAGATATAGGGGCAGTTTGAATTGTGTTTTATGAAATATTTTTTTATTTCTAAAAAATTAAAATACGGAAAAAGTTTGTAAGCTAGTAAATTTATAATAATGGGAAAGTTTTCTAAATTATTTTTTAATACACCATGGTCAAGCTAGGCCGATCCACTTTTCATGCTAAGACCAATAGGTTAAGCTAGGTCGAGTCAGATTACTAGTTTTTACAGTTTTAACTTTTGTCATACATGAGGAATTCATGTTATCAATAATATCAATATTGTTTTAGAATGAGATTGTTGTTAAGTTCTAAACAAGGAATATTTAAAACTTAAAATAATGAAAAAAAATACTTAGAGGATTTAAAAGTGAAAAACATCATATTTGCAAGATGAAAGTGATAAAAAAAATACTTAAAAGCTTTTTCTTGCTTTTTTTAAGGAATAAAACCAATATTTATAAATTATCATAACTTTGCACATTTAACCGGAAGTAATTGTTTTACGACTGATGTAAGATGCTAATATCTTTCTTACGAGTCAATAATTCCAATATTTGATTTTGAAGACATTTTCATTTATTAAAGAGTTTTTCCAATGCTTTTTTTTTAAAAAAAAGAAAAGAAAAAGAAAACCTTGGTTATAACTCCTTATTTTTATATTAATAATTTTTTGGATTAAATACATTTCTACTCCTTAAAATGAGAAAATTTATTTTAGTGTCCTTCTAATTTTTTTAATTGAGATTAAGTATTTCAAAACACAACATACATTTTGGATTACTCAATTTGAATTATGTTACATCATTTCTAGATCAACCAAGTTTTATTACGGATTACTCAATCTAAAATTATGTTATCTTAATTTTGAAATTGTTGATTGGGAAATGATATAACATAATTTTTTATTGAGTAATCCATAAAACTCAATCATAATTATGTTGGTTCACTTCTAGATCTACACTTTGGAACTTATGTTAGCATAATTATAGGTTGAGTAATATGAAATACAACATACATTTGAGATTACTCGATTTGGATCTATGCTAACATAATTCTTGAACATCTAATACACTGGACTAGATGTTTTTTTTATTATTTACAGCCATAAATATAAACAGAAAAAAAAACTTATTTTATCAAAAAATATTAAATTGTTAAAATGTTAATTTTTGTTAACGGAAGAGATTGAATTCATGATCTTTCTTCTATTTTCTTTTTCCTTGACCATTCAACCCTCCTTATACCTCATAGGAGAAAAACACCCTTACTAGCTCACTTTAACCATAGCTTCGTCATCTATTGGAGGAAGACAAAAGGAAGGAGACCGACAGAGAAATAGAGAGTGGGTGTGAGGAGAAATAAAGTGAGAGAGCAATTTATAATAAAGAAGGCTAATTTGGATATATTAAAAATTTGGGGATGCAGATAGAAAAAGTAGAGGTACAGGAAGCAAAGGTCTATTTTGCTTATATTGTGTACTAGATGCTTTTTCACATTGGGCTCGGCCCAGAACTTTGATTTCTTGTCGTTCATATTTCGGTTGATGGACCCCACTTGTTTTTAATAATTTGAGTTTGATAATTTTTCTTCTTCTTCTGAACTGAAAAACAAATATTTTTTTATTATTTTGTTTTTCTTATTAATCTTTTGTGGCTATTATGTTTTATTATCCTTTTTCTTAGTTTGTTAATAAAATAGATTAATAGTGTGAATTAATCGCTAAAATAAAAGCTTATTCATGCAACAATAACATTAACGTATTCTACTCCCTTTTTTGAAGTTTTCATTTTATTTTTACTATTTTTATATTGCGTTATTAATTGAAATCCTTTTTTGCAAAATAAATGTTAGTATTAATTGTAATTTTGACAGATTGAGAAAATAAATATCTTGATTTTAGAGTAAGAAGACTAAAATTACTAAGAAAATATTATAGGGATCAAAAATATATTTTAGCCAATGACTTTCACAAAAGAAAAATGAAAAATAAAATTTTCTATTTAAATGTTCTTGCAATGATCTTTAAACGTTGATGTGTAGTTTGTATATATTATCTTCATTTGTTATAAAAATCGTAGGAGTCATATAGCTGCACACACTGCATTGTACCTTGTGCAAGCAATAAAAATTGAAATACTCTGTAAAATTCATGCGATGCTTTACAACATAGACATATAATTTATACTACCTGTTCCAGGGTTACTCTGACATCAACACTTAACCTGAGCTCAACATAAAGAATGTCATCCTAGCCGATAGCCGATAGGATTCGACGTAAAACACAATCCAAAATATAGGGTTTCCAACACGATCATAATACATGATGAAACTAACTTTCTTGTCAATTCAGACTCCTAACAATTTTATAAATATTAAGACTCTAAACAGAAATGACAAGCAGCAACAAAAGAGAACATCGCCTTATCTTTCTCACTCTCGCACCACATTTTTGTATCTTGGTGGTGAACACCATCACGCAATTATGTTCTTTTTCTTTTTAAATAAAAATGTAAAAATTTATAATATTAGAAAATATAGTAAAATAATTTTTTATTTAACATATTATTATTTATATTTATAATATTAAAATCTCCAATTTTGTATTTGTTAAATTGATTTTTTATAGACTTTACACAAATATTATTGATAATATCATTAGCTACTGATAAAATCGGTCGCAAAGTATCACAACTATATTTGCTTTCAGATTTATTTAATTTTTTATATTAAAAATATTTTTACTAACAAATTAGCGGCCGATATGTTAACTTCTTTTGAGAAAGAAATCCGGTCGCTAATACGGTCTCCAGTTGCGACGGATTCTTCATGATCGTAAAATTCAGTCGCTTGAACGAGTTTTTCTTGTAATGACTAGGTTGTCTTTATTATTTATTTATTTATTTATTAAAAAGGTAAAACAAATATTTTAAAGTTATGTTAATTTTGCATACTTAATTAGATGTAGCACATTTCTATAGGAAATATATTCCCGAATATAAAATTTAGTTTTGAAGATCCTTTTCTTTAAAAGAAATATATTTTTTAAATATTTTTCGTAAAAAACAAACTTTAATAACAGCAAATTTTTTTAATTAAAAGAGATACATCGTTGGCAAAGCCGTGGAGGATGGGCCATAAGTCTATGGACAAAAATCTTTTAGCAACCATCAAGAAAATTAATTAACAGCCACATATAATGTCATTTGAGGTTAGCACCGCTACCTTGGCAAACAGGGTAACTCAGCCACAATTTTCTACGATAAATAAAACTTGTGTAGTTGTGTTCTTGACTTTTTCTTTCTTCTTTTTTCTTAAAAAAAAAACTTCAAAATGGCGGAGGTAGGACTTCTATTGAGAGTACAAATTAAATGGTGGATGAAAGACCCGACATAAGTATTTCCCGTACTGGACTTTATATAAATTAATAAAAAATATTTACTGGTTAATCTTGATTAAGATTGTGAAAAATTTTATGTAAAAAATAATTTACCTATAATATTCATGATTCATAACCACGGTTTCATGTTAAAAAGTTACTATACACAAATCATGAAATAAAATTAAAGTTACTGCTCTAAAAATTAATTTTAAGGTTATATAGTATATACTGCATAAAAAAATTCAAGAGGAATCACAATGGAGGAGTGAAAAAACAACCTTTGAACAAAATAAATTGTAACGTTTAAAATTAATTGACTTAGTGTTTTCTTTTTTTGTTTTCCTTAACATTTGCTTCTACGTACCCATTCAGCGGTTGTAATTAATTGCAGTATTTGACGTACCTATAGGTTAAATTAGAGCAAAATTTATAGTTTTTAATGCATTTTTTCCGGTTATTTTAATTAGAGTTGAAATTTTATCTTGATAATCCATCTTATAAAAAGTTGTATTAATGACTAGCTTAGTACGTTACTAAAATAAAATTCTAATTTTAATTAGAAAATGATACAAAAACATTAAAGAGATCAATCTACTTTGTGCTTTAAGTTTTTTTTTATTCTTTATGGTAATTAAAATAATATTATGATATCAAATTAAATAGCCGTAGGCGTCTACTTCTCTACTTTTCATTACATAGCATATACACGTGGTCACTTATATATATATAGTCACGTACAATAATTGCAGTGCTTCAATTTCACATCCTACAATCTTTTACCATTGAAAATGGAGAAGGAAATTGAGCTGCAGATCAAGAACAAGTCGGTCACAAAAGACTGAGTAGGCATGACAATGAAATCAGTATTTTTGGATATCAGCTCTAATATTTTTGGATTTTGAATGGAAATATCTAAGTTGATCGAATATGAATTCAGGTTCTAGCATTACTCGACTTTTTAAATTGGGGACGGGGATGTCACGATCCGTCTCATACTCATTCCCGTATTCGTCACTATGATGAAATTATTAAAATTTTATTAATTATTTGTTAATTTTTTTTTTTATAATTTTTACATAATTTAATATTCTTTTTTTGATGATTATAAATACAAGTAGTTAAAAATAAATATGTAACAATTAATTTTTTTAAAATCAGATTTTTAATATTTTTTTTAGAAAAACCTTTTTTTTATAAATCTAAATTGAGGATAGGACGAAAAGGAATATCGAGTATCCGATAGTACGAGAATGAGATAATAAATTTTAGTTTATATTTGAAATGGGTATAAGTATATGTTGGAGAGTTAGGCCGAAGGACTCTGCAAGCAATATCCATCATCCCTGCCTAGCCCCGTTGTTGCCATATCTAAGACTGAGTTAGGACACTATAGGCGCCAATTAAGGGAAAGGTCCCAACTATTCCCTCCTCCCCTCCTATATATAGACTATATACATTTCCTCTAATTTTCTCATCCTTCATTGCCAAATACATCTTATTTGAGTAGATTTGTTGTAGTTTACTACTGAAAGATGGGTTCCAAGACGAAGATAGCATTACTCATTATTCCACTGGCCATGTTCCTTTTCATCTGCTCAGAGGTGACAGCCAGGGATTTTCAAGAGGCTGAGCGATATATATTTTGCCTTATACTCTCGTGAGTATATAGAAATAAGAGAATACTAATAAATATTTTTAAAACTCTAGTTAAAAAATTAAAATATAATAAATGTATGAAAAGATATTACTAATGTTTTTTTGTTATAAACATGTGTTATGATTTTTTATTAACTTAGATATACTTTTATCGCTAAAACGATGTTATTATTCTGAGTATAATTAAGTTTATTTTATAATCAAGGTATTGGGTTCAACCTTAAAGATAGTTAGGAGGATGGAACTCATTAAAAGTGTGTAGAGAAATATTTTAATAGAGACTAATCATTTGTAAAATTAGTAGGTACTTTTGTATAAATAATATTTTTTTAACCCTTGCAGTTACTCCTTCTTTTCATCCCTATATTTATTTTTGAAATGGTTCTTGTATTTTATTTTTTATTTTTATTATTTTGTTTGTTTATGTAATATACCCTTTTTTTTTCTTTTGTCCTTATAATATACGAAAAAATTGTTTATATTGTTTTTCTTTTACCATTTTTCACATCATCTAATTGAAATTAAGCCAACGAATATAGAAATTATAATAAGAAATAGATACGTTATAGGGATAAATTAAAAATAAAGATCAAAATGTAGAAAAAAGTTACCAATATCATTTTAAAAAGTTGCAATAACAAAAAGTAAAAAAAAAAATGCCTAATTTCAGAACTAACAAAATATTTAAGACTTTTTTATTTATTAAGTTAAATTTACGTCGTAAGCACTCGTTATCAAAAACCTTTAAACTTAAAATATGTTTAGAATACAACGGCTTTTTTTAGCTTATTCATTCTATCATAATGGACTCCCCTTTCCCCAATGTATCTTTTCCCAATTTATTATCATTTAACCTTTTCTTCAATTTTTATGATCACTTTATATCCTTTTCTTTCTGTGTCAGCTCATCGTGAATCTAATATATCATTTTCTTCTCTTTCCCTCTTATCTCTCTCTTCCCTCACAAAGTACATACACCAAATGGGTGAGCAAAAAATCATTTTTCCATCATAAGTGATTCATGTGTTAAGAGTTAAATATGTTTGCAGGAAAGGTTGTTCAAGAGGTCAATGAGGGTGATGCCAAATTACTTGGTGGTGGCGGCTTCTTCCCTGGTGGTGGTTTTGGTGGTGGTGGCTTCTTCCCTGGTCGTGGCTTCAACCCAAGGTTTTGCCATTTCGGCTGTTGTTTTGGGTATCCATTCAGAGGTTGCTTTAGGTGTTGCCCTAGATTCTCTGAAGATACGACCCACAAAATGAGACAGTGTATAATTTATACGTACTTACTAATATATTTCATCAATAAAATCTCGTGTTATGAGAGGCATGGATACATAAGCAAGGAAGTCTATCTTTTTTTCCGACCTTTCTTACCCCAGAGATATTTCATAAGTATAGAATAAGTGAATAATACGTCATATTGGGTTGATGAGTTTTATAGCAAATTGAAATATCAATTATGTATTGTACAAATAGTTTGTCATATATCGGGGGTTTTAGTTGCATTGTTACTATATATCATCATCATTTATATCATCGTCTCTGCTGTTAAGTTTTTACTTCTCTATAATTATCACGTCATTATAAATTATCCTTGAAACCATGTCTATTTATTCAGAAAGCAAAGAAATTAGAAAGCCGAAGCTTAATTGAACAAGGTCAATGCTGCACTATATTTAATTTCCCCTAATTAACAATGCCTAATTAATAAACTATGAATAACATAACAGCTACACGTACAAGTCAATCCTAACCTTTAGTCTATATATAGGAACCTTTTTAATTATTTAGCTAAGCGATGCTAAGAAATTTAAAACTAATCCCCAGGATATGTGGGTTAAGATAAAAACTAATTAATTAATAACCTACAAGTCTCTATTGTAGTGGAGCAATAGCAATAACTATGGATTCTAGATTGCACCAAAGATGTAAGCATATACCTAAGTACTTCCACATCTCATTCGAGAGAACACGGGAGATAATAAAGAAAATATGCAAAGTGCAAACAAACGCGCGATGATAATGTTGCAAACCCACTGACTAAACCTCTTGTGCATTATAAGTATAAAGGGCATACTAGATCGATCATTAGACATTAGAAACAGGTTTGAGCGGCTCTAGTGCAAGTGGAAGACAAATTTGTATCGTGTTATATATAAAGACATTTAATATATATTATCATATTATTTATCTGTGTATACCTCTAAAGATGTGGATACTTTGCATCATTATTCAATGACAAAAAGGTATATTTCACTCTCTATTTTGTTTATGCGCCTTTGATTCGTGCTCTTTATTTGAATATGAGAGGGGGAAAAAATACTTAACTTCGTGGTGTTTTCCCATGGCTTATACCAAACATACACTTGAATGCTATCTATATAATATTACCGTACGTGGAATGGGGACTTATATTTCTGGTTATTAAGAGTTAGCATTCTCTTGCAGTAACCTCTGAGCAAGAATTTACAAAAATTCTTCATTATTCAAAGCATACTCTCTCTTGATTCAATTATAAGAAAAAAAAGTTTAGCGAACTTAATTATAAATAAATTTTAATTATTTTCACTATATTTAATGATATAATTTTAAAAAATTTCTTCAATTAATTGATTTTCTATTTTTGTTGATTTTATTTATTCTTGATATCAAGTTTCAAATAAACTTTAGGATTTTTTTTTAAAAATAAACTTTTTAAATTAATTAATTCTCTTCCTATCACTCTTAATTATTTGCACTTCCATGACCATTTAGTTTGCAGTTTCCATTATTTTCGTTAGAAGTAGCATCCTCTAGGACCACTATGCTTAAGCTTGTTGCAAGCAAGAGAGCCAATTGTAATTACTTGTCTCATTCTTCCATTTTTCAAACTACAACTAGTTATTAATACCATTTTATAGTTAACCTTTCTAAATATATATTTCAAATGTAAAGAGATATTTAAGTTTCTCGCCAGATGATTTACATTGATTTAACATGTTGCCAAAGCACTTTGACTTCACTCCATTTGTCATCACGACTAATTTCTCTATTAGAGACCATACATTAATTATATTATCATATATAGAAATTTAACCACATTTTTCTACTATAGGTTTCAATTTAGGGTGAAGATAGATAGCGCTGCATGCAAATGACATTTTCCTTTTAAACTCTTGTCTAGGGATTAAAAAAACTAGTTGAGATTGAACCGAATTGTAATTGAATATAAACTGAATTAGTTTTTTTAAAATTAATTTAATAAAAAATGAGTGCACTAATTAATAAAATCAATTTAGTTAATTAAATTATTTCTACAAAATTAGTTCAGTTAATTGAACTGATTTTTTTATTTAAAATTTTTTATTTGAAAAATAGTTTAAAAACTAATTTAAAAACCAATTCAAAGTCGATTTGGCGCTTAGAATTAATTTAAAACTGATTAAAAATTAGTTCAGTTCAAAATCAATTTTTTAAAAATTAGTTCAATTTTAAAACAGTTTCTAAATTGGTTTGATTATTTATATATAAAAACAAACCGGTTAAAATAATTTAAAACCAATTCGATTCAATTTTTTTATCGAACTAATTTTTGCAAACTGCTATTATTTTCCTTTTGTAAAGAATAATTAACTAAATCAAAGTGATTTGTATAGTATTGATGTAGAAATCAATGTAATTCTACAATAGACAATTTTTTATTGTTCTTAGATCTTTTTACTTTCAACGACATTATTATAAAAAACGATTAACCATTGTCTTTGAATAATTATTTCGACTGATGTAAAAAACTTGTTTTCTAATAATGGAAGTTTCTTATATTAGGACTTAGGTATATGTATTCTACTATGAATTTTCACCACATTCCACATTTTTTTACTATAGGTTTCAATTTAGGGTGAAGATAGACAATAGGCCTAGATGTTTCCATCTTTAAAAACTTTAGCGGTTTGGGGGGGTGGGGGGGCTTCAATTAAGTTAAGGGAAAGGAGGTGGAATGTGGAGTGGAAGTCTTCGGGAACCTGGACACACAAATTAACAAGTTGGTTGATGAAATCAATCTAGTTGACAATGTGGCATGTGAGAGGAGTCTGTAGGAGGAAGAGGCAATTGCCAAGAAAAAAGAGGATGTGGCTGAATTTATATCATAACCTATCAAACGACTCACAGCCACAATTTTGTTTCAAAAAAAATGAAAAATTAACTTGGGTTCTTTTTTTTTTTTTTATGAAGATAAAGAAGAAGAAAAAACTCGACTTTTCTTTTTAAATAAACAAAACAAATGTCGGAGGTAGGACTTCCATAATTCCACTGGGACTATAAAAGTTAAAATTAAATGGTGGATGAAATACCGAGGCAAGTTTTTTTTTCCGTACTGGACTTCATAAAAAATAAAATAAAATAATTTAATCACTAATTAATGTTTAGGATTGAGAAATTTTTTATGAAAAAATAATTTACCTATAATATTCACGATTCATAACCACCATATATGGTATTATGTTAAAAAAAACTAGTTTAATTCATATACGTAAAGGACAACTTCATTAAAGTTGCTCCCCTAAAAATGAATTTTGAACTTATACTGTATAAAAAAACTTCAAGGGGAATCACAATGGAGAATGTGAAAAAACCTTTGAAGAAAATATATTGCAATGTACCTTAAGTTAATTGATTTTATTTTTTTCATGACATATCCAAATGTTTCCTTAATTTATTTTTTGGTTTAAATTGGTGTTTTAACGTTTAAAAGTTATAAAACAATCTTATTTAATTTATGACAAGTTAATCTTTAAAAAAATTGATTATTTTTAATTTTTGAATGTAATTTTGAACATTTTTATATTGATTCAAGATGCGAGATTTGTCTCATTAGATTCATTTATATGAAAATTATAAAAATTAACTAGTGTTTGAACAAAAAAGATATATAAACAAGATAAAAATACATGAAAAATGAATCTTGAATCGAAAACTTAAAAATGTAATGTCAAATTCTTTGTTTATTATTTATGAGACTTATTTTTCATACAATTTTATGATATACATAGTTTTTTTTTTGGTTTTAGCATTAATTAATTCTTATAATTTTCATATAGATGAATCTAATGAAACAAGTTTTATATCTTGAAACCATAAGAAAAAGATTTAAAATTGTGTTAAAAAATAATAATAAAATGACCAATTTTTTTAACCACTAACTTGTCATGAATTAAATATGTAAGATAATCATTTTAGAACTTTTAATGGTTAGGGGATCAATATAAAATAAAAAATAAGATAAGGAACTATTTTTATATTTTAGCTTTATTTTTTTTATAAAAGAATAAAGCATCACCACATTAGTCTATCGGAAAGTTAGAAAAATTAAAATAAGCTTTTCTATTATCACTTTGATTTCTAAACTTAACTCTTTAATTATGGTCACTTTATTTCTTAAAATTATGTCAATATATATAATCACTTAAGTCATATGACTTTTTGAATTTTAGGTCAAAGTGAGTGATAAATTATATTTTTAGGATTTTTTTAAAGTTATTATTTTTATGGACTAAAATTACAGTGTCTCTGCTGATATTACTTTTGAGATCAATTTGAGTATTCGTCCAATTTTTTTTATTTGTTTTGATTGAACACACCAAATCATCTATCCATCGGTGGTAATTTATTACAACTTTTACATGTAATTGAAATAATTATATGATTTTCATTTTCTCTAAAAAATTGAAATAATTATTTTTAGTCTACATAAATTAGTGAATTTTGATTATGGTAAATAAAAATTCCTTAATTTTTATCTATTCAAAATCTAAATTCACTAATTTTGATTCCAACATTCATTTTAAGGTATATATATGTGTGAGATTACATATGTCATATACATACATGGTATCCTGGACATTAATGAGTGCAACTTGGGATAGTCACAACAAAATAAATGTTGAATTCAGAATAAACATAGCAATAAAACCCGTACCGGTAGGCACCTGTCTGAATCCGTCCTGACTTTGACGGATAATACCTGAGTTGACCAGGTATGAGTTCGGGTTTAGATTTTTTTCGATAACCAAAAGTCGGGTATGAATACGAATATGAGATTACTACATCCGCCTCGACCTTAAACCCGGACCTGCCCCGCCACTTAATTTTTAGATTTTTTGCATAATTTAATCAAAAGGCCTAGAATTTTTATTACTAGTTAATTTTATTTTAGAATTTTTACATAATTTAACATTTTTTCTTAACGATTTTTTAAAACACATGCGTTATAATAAATTTATTGATATATAAGTAGTTAAAAATAAATGTTTAACAATCAATTTATTTTTTAATATTTTCTTTACAAAGAAATTATTTTTTTAATTTGAATTGGGTACGGGATGGGTCGGAGATACCCGATATCCAACGGGTACGGGATAAAATAATAAATTTTAATCCGTTGGATATCGGGTACGGATACAAGGACATGTTGGGGAGTTGGGGATTGGGGAGATAATACCCATCCCCGTCCCGCCCCATTACCATGTCTAATTGGGAGTGTGCAAATGCATCATCTGATTTTGAAAAAATTATAAGTATATATATATATAAAGAAGACCATACCAACTTACATGCAGAACATAATTTCCTCAAAGAATAGTTAGAAATACTTTAAGAAAATATTGTCCATTTTGATTTAATGAATTTGGCAATTAATTGGTGGATGAGTGGATAGTGAGTCTAATGGATATTTGGCAAGTGGTTTAATGGAAATTCAATAGCAATCACAATGAGTCAGCAATTTCAAAACATGAGATTACTAGAGGACAATTATATGTTAAGTTAATTATTTGATTAGATACATTAAAAATTTATGATTTTTTAACCTTTATGTTTTTATCTTTATAAGTGTGATAATTATTATTACTAATTTTTTTATTTGAAGTAATTTCCCCCATTAATTATCTTAAATTCACTACTAGACATGCAGTCACCTAAAATTACATTAAACATGTAAATAATTAATCAAGTAATTAGATATAAATAATTAATATATTAAAGTTAAGATTAAATTATTTAGATAATACTTAAGTTAGATTCTTAATAGAAATAATTCTTAATCAAACTTAGATATTTCTTAATTAAATTTCAGATTAGTAAGAGTTTTTTTCTCGTAATAAACTGAAGGATTAAGATAAAAAACATATAAACAATTATATTGTAAATATCAACAATTTTATTATGATGGTGATTTATGATACGACAGAGTAAAACTATTTTATGATAACTTTTTTATAACTACATTGTTGTAATCCCCTTTAATAAACGTATAGTTTTTAAAGCATTTTTTTACGTTTTTTGTTAAAACTAAAATTTAACTTTTGTAACCAACCTTTTAAAGACTTTGTATTAAAGGTTCGTATATATAGATTATTAAAATAAAAATTTAATTAATCTTTATCAAGAAAATAAATCGGCCGAAAATACTTTTAAAAATGCATTTAATTTAGTCCTTTAAATTATTTTATACTTATGCTATATAAAAATGATTTTATATATGAGAGCATACTACAGTAGGTGTCTACTTACATAGCAAGTTGATACACGTATAGTCACGTACAATAATTGCTATGTGCTTCAATTTCATAGCCTAAAGCTTTTTACCATTAAAAATGGAGAAGGGTATTGAACTGAAGACGATCAAGAACAAGTCGGTTCTTAACTCTCGAAAAGACTGAATTAATTAATACATTACGGCGCAAATTAAGAGAAAGGTCCCAACTTCTCCCTCCCCTCTCCTATATATAGAGTATACATTCCCATAAGCTTCTCATCTTCTCACTTCCAAATATATTTCATTTGAGTATATCTGTTATAGTTTATTTACTACTGAAAGATGGATTCGAAGAGGAAGATAGCATTACTTATCTTCGGTCTGCTGGCCATGCTCCTTTTCATCTCCTCAGAGGTGGCAGCCAGAGAACTGAAAGAGGGTGAGCTGTATATTATTTTGCCTTATATTCTCTTCAGTATCTTAAACTAAAAGAATGTTAATAATTAAACTATAATAAATTATCTAAAGATATTACTAATATATTTTTGTTATGAATGTTTAATGATTTCTTTATTCACTTTTCTTCTAAACTATCCTTTTGCAATTTTTATTTTATTTTGGTCTTTATTATTTTGTTTTAATTTTGTAATTTTTTTTACTTTATAATTGTGGATAATTTGCTTTTGATTTTTCTCCAAAGAGACTAGCTAATTCAAAATACAGTAAATATTACCAACCAATTAAAAATACAATAAATATTATAAAAACTAAAATAATATATATTAAGGATTAAAACCAAATAAAAAATAACCAAAATGAAAAAAAAAAATAGGATGACCATTTAAAAAAAATGACAGGAATGAAAAACAAAAAGAAGTGTAGTTACATATACTAATTAACAAAATATTATTTAAGCCTTTTGTATTGATTAATTTTTATTTGATATCCTTAAAACCTTCATTAACCGAACCTTTGAATTTAAAAGATGTTTGCAATATAAGGGGTTATATTCTTTAGATCATAATAATTGTTACATTGGTGGTGGCTTCCCCAGTCACTGGTGCTGGCTTGTCTGGTGGCCGTGGCGTAAACTTTGGTGGCTTTGGTGGCATTGGTGGTGGCCCTGGCTTCCGCTTTGGCTTCAATAATGGCTTCCCCTTCTTCTTCCCTGGATTCCCCAGCTTCCGTGGATTCCCCGGCTTCCCTGGATTCTCCGGCGGCCCTGGATTCCCCGGCACTGGATTCCCCGGCACTGGATTCCCCGGCATCTTCCCTGGCTTTGGTGGTGGCGTCGGCGGCGGCTTCTCAAACACTGGCTTTGGTGGTGTTGGTGGCGTTGGTGGCATCCCAGGAGGATTTCCGTAAAGGCTGTTGAGATGGGGATGATGTAGTGAGTGAAGTTGCTTGATTAAGGTGCTGATGCCCTAGCTATCAGAGGATACATAGTTGAGACGACAGTGTAATTCTACGTACTTAAAATAACATATTTCATGAATAAAATCTCTTGCGTGTTATGAGAGGCACATGTGGATAGACGGCAAGTCCTGTCTTTTCTTCCCACCTTTCTTACCACCTGAGATACTACTAGAATTAGTTAGTGTTGAATATATATTACGTCGTTGCTCATTTGTGCCTGTGTCATTAAGTTTATGAGTAAACTCAATTATCTATTGTACAAATAATTTGTCATATAATAAATCTTGACTTTTACTTCTACTGTTATTATATATCATCACCGTTTATACGTATCATCCTCTCTGTTGTTAAGTTAATAAGTTTGTCCTTCTCTATGATTATCGTGTTATTATAAATAATCTTTGCAACCATAATCTTTTTATTCAGAAAGCTAGAAATTAAATTAGTAAGCCGAAGCTTGATTGAACAGGGCCAATTAGTGCTGCATTTAATTTCCGGGAAATACGGTTTGGTACGAAGAAGCTATTATATTATTCATGCGCGTGTATATGAATCAAACGACGTGTAGCAATTATATTATTCAACAGTTTATTAGATATTTTGATTAGAGAAAAGTAAGAGTACTGCGCTATTTCTCACGATAACAAACTGCAAGAAACCTACTCGAATACACAGGGGACATTTTTTTTTTTTTTTTATATTTCATATATGAAACTGTATGTGAACCAATTACCATGATTTCCGTCATTCACTTCACTTTATCTTCGCCTTTTTTATGTTTCAAATAACCAATAAAAAAACTGTCCACATGCGTATTTGTGTAGGTTTCTTGCAGTTTGTTATCTAAGAAATAGTGCAGTACTCTTACTTTTCTCTAATAAAAAATATCTAATAAACTTTGAATAATATAATAGCTCCACGCGGTTTGATTCATATACATGCATATGATTTTTTTGGGAGACAATTTATTTTGATAATCATTATGCTCTGAAAAAATTAATTTCGAACTGTCAATTGATAAGCACTGTTCAGCTTTAAAATAATAATACTTTCTCAGTTCTTGTAACTATTAGGTGATTAATAGTGATAGTTAAGAAATTATTAGACATAATACTCAAAAATCATTAAATTAATTGATGTAATTTATTAGAGACAGATATGAAATAAAAATTTTAAAATCTCATAAAACTGTAAATATTAGTCCGTATGAAAAAAAATTGAATGCTAAATCAATTTTTTGGAATAAAGGAAATAAATTCACTAGACGTCCCTTTTTCTTTTAATAAATATACAATCATTTTTTATCTCTGACTCTTTTCTAAATTATTAAATTGTTAGTAATCTTTTTTTTTTTAAATCTTATCTAAATATTATACTTTATCAAATTTAAGTTATTGTTCAATCAGTTTTATTTTTTATTTTTCTTGGGCTTTGTAAAACTCTCATTGTAAGCGTCGCTTATGATCATTAATTTACTTATAATTGAAGACAAAAAATTAAAAAAAAATCCCTGTTTTTCTCACACTTTTTGTATCTACAATTACTATAGAGCATTTTTTCTCAGTTATGAATTAATATAATCAGACAAAAAAAGCTTTGCAACTACAGCATGCAAAACATAAAAGATGAATTTTTTATTGACAGTTTGTTAGGAAACATTTGAAAAAAAATTGCTGAAAATTTATTATCGTTTCAATTAGATAATTTTGTTACATACATAAAAGAGTTTTTGTGTTTTATAAATTATCAATGTAATTAGTATTTTAAAACATCAATTTATAAATATTTTATATAAAATTATTAATGCAATTATATTTTTATGATTGATCCACGTGTCATTTGAGTCTACACCCGCACTTACAGGCTCTAAAGGTGCGATCAGAAGTGTTGATGGCATATGGCCACTGTAGCTGCCACAACTCTATTCAATGACCCTATCTTTTAGAGTTTCAAAATCCTTAACCCTTACCGTACGCTATCTCTTGGCCTTGCCTTTTCCTTTTCCTTTTCCTTTAGCACTTATACGATGCTGCATTCGATGGTACTGTTTCGTGCCACTGTTGTTGAACTTGAGTTGTTGGTCTGGGTTCTTAACACGTTTGAGTGTTTGACAGCAACCCATGGTGGTCGTCCAGTTCGTTAGATGAGATGAGGGATAAACTAGATTCAGCAAGAAAAATAAACTATTTCACAATGAGAAAAACACGAACGTTACTTCTCTATTTAATTTGCAATATTATGTGTTTCTGATACAAAATGATGAAATATTACTTCTTGTGTCAAAGGATTCTTGTTTTTCCTTTTCCTACTTTGCTTCATCCGAGTGGTGTGATCTAAAGGAGATATATGCAAAAAAATACTTCGATACTTAAGTAAGGATTTGACCTAAAGCAGCAAATATGAATAATAAATATGCATTCAATGAACAATAATTTTTACATGGGATTTCTATACTTTTTATACCAATTAACCTTGTTAGGCCTTGGACCTTGAACTTATATGTATTGATTACCATCTACGTAATCCATCCTCTGAGAAGGATTAGGTGGCCTAATCTCACAATTATTAGTGATTACGATTATTGCCTTGTGTGGGTCTGAATGGATACTCAATCGACTACTTTGGCATAATACATATTTGGTATGCTGCTTCAGTTCCTAATGGGGTCAGACAGGTATTCAATTTTTGGATCACTGGTTCCTAGTGATGGTTGTGCTTCTTTAAGAGGTCTTGGCATAACTGTCAAATCGTGGTCTGACATCACATCTCTTCAACTATCCATGTTGGTAACCAAAATGCGTTTTCACTCCAACCATTGATCTTTGTTAATCTTATGGTGGAGATTGGCCCTATTGAAGGTCCATCTCTTATAAAAGGAACCTGGTTCCAATATTCGGTCAGTTCTTTTATTTGCATGTACTTGGTTGTTCTTCGTTGTAACTCATCCATATCAGAGGCGGGCGTCTCCATTCACAAAGGGTCTCGACCTAAGTGTCCTTATCAACTGGTTCATGGTGACTACTAGGTCTAGGTTTCAGATAATCAAAGCTATCTTTCTGAAACGTTCCATGAAAGTCCAAAGCGATTATTTCTTCTTCTGTCATATGTTGACCTAAGCTACCAATGTTAGGTGATGAGGCTAGCTAGTTGCGAATTGTATTCTAAACAGAGCTGCCAACGTATCAAACGAGTCTATGGTATAAAAGGATAGTTCGGTGCACTACTGCAGGGGTTGACCCTTCAAGGATATGGGAAAAAACCCAACATAAAACAAAATTGTCGGTAATGTACAAACTGACTTGAGTGATGTAAACGTCAAGGTGCTCATTCGGGTTGCTTGTACCATCATACTTTTTGATAGTCATAATTTTCCAGTTGGAAGGAAAGGTAGCCTTCATAATGTAAGGGGCGACGAAAGAATTCTTGAACTATCGTAAATGCTTCCCTGACGTGTTTACGGGTTGGGGGATGTCCTACCGAACACCAACAATGGTGGTCCTTGACATCTCAATGGTCATTGGCTTTACCTTTGCTCCAACGAGTGTTTCATTTCTAGGTCACCAAAATCGATTACCCTCTTGTAGCTGTGCATTCTCCTGCCAAAGGGCCATGAATTCTTTGGCATGGTGTTGATTCCTATCTGATACATGTGCTTGCAACCTCCTCACCATTAAGGATAAGTTGGTCTGATCCTCTACGTGTGCATCTTCATGTTGTTGATTCTGAAGTTGTTTTGTTGTTGTTGTGTTACATTGTCTCAAGGTTGACACCGAAATATTCTTGTTACAATATGATCGAATACTACTCCTTGTGTCGAAGGATCTTTGTTCCTCTTCCTTCTTCACTTCGTTCGAGTGGTGTGATCCGAAGAAGGGAATACTTATAAAAGATACTCTAACGCTTAAGTGGTTTTGGCCTAAAGTAGTGAATGTGAATAATACATGTGTATTTAATGAACAATAATGTTTATTGGAGGTCCTATCCTTTTAATTCCAACCTCGTTGGCCCTTGGGCTTGTGTGCATTCATTACCATCTGGGTAATCTATTCTCTAAGCAGGGGTATGTGGTTCAATTTTGTGATTACTAGTAAATGTGATTATTTCCTTGTGTAGGTTCGTATGGATACTCAATTACATTGATCTAATACATATATGGTATGTTGTTTCAGTCCTCTCTAGTGGGGCCGAACAAGTATTTGATGTCGATCTAGTATGTTATGTAAATCTAATCAATTATGAAAGCTTTAAAAAATTCATAGAGATCCAAGATCAATTTAAACGTCTAGGACAAAATATCGATTCAACGTATCCAATAAGAGATTAACGTTAAACAAATTAGTCACGAATTAGCACAAAAGTAAAGAGGAAAAAAAAAAAGAATTGTTAATTGACTCAAGGCTCAACAGTGCTGTTCCCAAGAGCTGGAGTGTGTTGAAGAGGCTTAGCTCGTGGGAAAGTAATGCCTATATAAGAGAGATTAACATTTCTCTTAATATGTTCTTATCATTTATACTTTCACAATATAATGAAATGTTATTGTCACTTTTTAAAAAGATAAATTATTCAATTTATCTCCCTGAGAAATATTTGATTAAAGGGATTGTTAAATTCCAAATATCATTTGTAAGTGTGTAACTTAAATTATTCTTATTATTATACCTTCATTAATTATACACTACTAATTGAAAATACTTTAATAAGCTGAATTAAAAGCTTGATTGTGTATCATTAATAAGAACACTGATAAATATCTTGTTTCAGAAATATTATATTTTAATAAGAAAATATTTAGAATGTCAAAATTGGTTTTTGAGACTTTTTTGAATATTTTTTTAGAATTCTTACGAAAATGACAAAAGTACTCCTAGTTAAGCAGATGGAAGCTCAATACTAGTTTATTGGGAATTTCTAGAATTCATTGTTCTAATAATTTATAAAGTAAAAATTTAATTTAATTACGTAATTATTTTTAGTAATTATAGTAAGTAACAAAAAGTACTTTTTCTATGCTTTTTCTTTAATAAATTTAGTTACTCCAATTAACTAAAATGGTAACTTAGTTGACTTCTCATTACATAGGTCTTGATTTTGTTAAGGATAATCATGAACAATTACAACTAAATTAAATCTATACTATAATTTTTCTAGACCACAAATTACTTGGCCACTTGTCATGAAGTTGGCAATTCTTATTAAAACTTATCAAGCAAGCCAAGTCCACTCTTTCTTTTCTTTCTCTTCACCGTAGACACACCCAATACACACTCGGTGAATTTCTTTCAATTTCTCTCATCTTCTACCAAAGATTCAAGGGTTTAGAGCTAGATTTTTCTTCACCCACCATTAAAGCACTCTTGAAGCTTAGGACTTAGAGCATGGCGGAAAGAATGTAATAACATGTAAACTGTTAAAGAGTTTATTGTGAGGACTAATAAAGGAGGGATATGAGAATAATAAGATAAAATCTGAAGAGGTGTCAATAGAATTTATTCAAAAAGTTATTACTAAATCAAATATCTTTTACAGTACGTACTATCACCTCACACGATTCTCCTCTTTTAAAAAAATGCAACTATATATATATATATATATATATATATATATATATATATATATATATATATATATATATATATATATATATATATATATATATATATATATAAAGAGAGAGAGGATACTAACAACACTCCTTCCTTTTTTTTGTGTGAATAACAACACTCCTTCCAATACACAATCTAATACTAAAAAAAAAAAAAAATATAAGAGACACACTAAAAATTATTTCTTTCAATTACAAACACAGAGAGAGAGTGTAATAAATATATGTGTGCGTCTCTCTCTCTGAGAGACTGTAGATATACACTCACTATTATATATAGAGAGCGCGTGTG
>NC_038250.2:4092167-4106994 GCF_000004515.6 Glycine max
AATATGTTCGGGACTACCTCTTCAAGACTTAGGAAATATACTCTCAATTAATTAATTTAAAGGGCATGTTTGAAATTATATAATTAAACAGGGTAAGTAATTAACAATTACTTTTATTTGAGTCCAGCAAAGCTTTCTGTGTGACTTATAATTGAGTTTAAAAGGAGTACACTGTCAGCATTTGTCTCTCTTTCTCTCTCCATATATATAGAGATATGTTTATAATTTTACTTTATTATTGTTTAAAAAAACTAGTTCATAAAAACCCATTTTATAATAACAATAATATATTATTATTATTGCATAAACCTATTTTTTTTTAAAGTATGCTCAACTTTTTATAAAATAATAAAAATTATTTACTAATTAATCTTGTTTAGGATTGCCAATTGTGAAAAGTTTAATGTAAAAATAATTTACCTATAGTAAAAAATTTAATTACTCGGCTTTTATAAAAGAATAAACATAATACATAAGCCACGACTTTATTGAAAATTTCAAGACATTTTTTAATTAAGTTATTCTAAAAAAAATTGAAATTATGCTGTGCAGAAATTAATTTCAAGAGGATTCTCAATGGAGAGTTTGAAAAAACAACCTTGGAAGAAAATATATTGTAACGTGTACGTAAAATTAATTGATTTGCGTTTTCTCTATTTTGTCTGCCCACACCACATCATCTACCCATCGGTGGTAATTAATTTCGGCATTTTATGATTAAATAAAAGACATAAATATGATTTTTGTTTCTATAAAATGAATAAATTTTTATTTATGTTTTTTATTTTTTTATTATTTTCATCTAAAATTTGAAATTATTATTTTTAGTTTTTGTAAACAATATTTCCTTAGTTTTATGTATGCAAAGTATTAAAATCGCTAATCTTGGTCCTTAACATTCATTTTAAGATATATAAATAAAATTTATTTTAGATTTATTTTCAAATTCAGTGTAATATGTTGAATGTGGTTGCATAGACACTAACATATCCCACCCAAAATGGTCACACCTACGTTGAATTAAGAGTAGAGATGGATTTACGAATGTATTATAAAAGAGGAGGAATTTTGTTTTACACAATTCTTTTAATATTTAATTTCTAATAAATAGTTATTTAATAAATGGTAATTTAGTTTATAAAAATATTTATTATTAATTTTATGTGTAAAACTAAAAAAGGATTCATTAGAAAGAATTTTAGCAAATATTAAATGAAAAATCCTATTTATTTTCCTCTATTAGCATTTTTTCATTTCTATTTTTTCTCATTATACATAAAGAATATTGGGGAGAAAACCCGTGCTTATCCCCTTGGATCCGTCCTTGATTGAAAGTGTGTAAATGTACCCTTGACTTTGAAAAAATTATAAATATATATTTAGAGCTTTTGTATTTTTTTCTCATGTTTATATAAATTTGAACCCATTATCCTCAATTTCTCAGTTTCAATTCATTTTTGTTTTTCAAACTCTCTAGCGAATAAAAATTAACATATTCTAATTATCGAAATAAGACTCAAATAACACATTTTCAAAGAGGAGCATGCTAACCAAGTCAATATTTCCCTTTAAAATACATTATAAATTCTTTAAGAAGATTTTGTCCCTATTGATTTAGTGAATTTGGCAACTAGTTGGAGCATGAGTTGACAATGAGTTTCATGGAAATTAATTTGGCAATGAATTTGACAATTTGACAACTCGTTTAGTGGAAATTCAATAACATTGACAATGAGATTCGACAATTTTAAAATATGAGATTATATAAAGGACTATTATGAATTATGTAATTTATTTTATTAGATAGGTTGAAATCACATTTATGTTTTTATCTTCATATGTGTGATAATAAATGTTATTAAATTTTTAAATATTTTTTTAATATTTTAGCTATTAATCCGAAATTCAACGGAAGGTACGATGATAGAAATCATACTAAGAAACAGAACAATTTTATATAGATACAACTCTTATTTGAAAAAAGTAAAAAAAAAGGAATGCACTCTTTCGTGATGGTGTTAACATCTGATAATTTCTTTTTTATCAAAAATCAAAACTCGAGTCTTACATGAACAATGAAACTCGAGTATAACTAAATTTGAATTTGTTAAATTTTAAAATATAGTATTTATTTATTATAAATTTTAGTTTTAAAAAATTATTTATTCTGTACAGATATACTAAAATATTAGTTTCAAGTAGTGAAAATAATTTCATAAATTTCTTGAATTTCTTCCAAATTCCATGACCATACAATATATATATATATATATATATATATATATATATATATATATAACCACAAAGTATTTTAGATTCTTTATAAAAGTAGATGACCTCTTTAGAATTCCTTGTCCAAACACATTCTTTTAATTTGTTTTACGTTACTTTTCGTTTAGAATTAAAATTTAACTTTGATGATCTACCTTTTAAAGACTCTTATTAAAAGTAAAGTCGGTATGCAGATTACTAAAATAAATATTTTTTTATCACATTGTTCTATTTTTATTCCATACTAATTACAATAAAATTTGAATCTTCATTAGAAAACAAATTCTGAAAAACTTAAGAAAACGTATCTAACGTTGTCCTTTGAATTATTTTCTACCTATGATATATAAAAAGGATATTATGGCATGTAAAAGCAAACTACAGTATTTCATAAATAAATAAAACTACAGTGGGTGTCTATTTCTCCACTTTTCATTACATAGCAAATTGATACACGTATTCAGGAATAACAATTAATTGCTATACATGCTTCAATTTCATAGCCTACAACTTTTTACCATTGAAAATGAAGGAATAGAACAAATCAGTTCTTAATTAACTCTAGAAAAGACTGAATTAGTACGCTACGGCGCCAATTAAGAGAAAGGTCCCAACTTCTCCCTCCTCCCCTCCTATAAATAGAGTATACATTTGCACTAATTTTCTCATCCTTCATTACCAAACATATATATTGCATTTGAGTATATCTGTTGTAGACTTTGTAGTATACTACTGAAAGATGGATTCGAAGACGAAGGTAGCAATACTTATTCCTGGCATGTTAGCCATACTCCTTTTCATCTCCTCAGAGGTGGCAGCCAGGGACTTGAAAGAGGGTGAGTTATATATCATTTTGCCTTCTATTCTCTTGCATGTCATGGGTATTTTAAAGTAAGAGAATATTAATAAATGTTTTTAAAAACACTAGTTAAAAAAATTAAAAATATGATGAATTTATGAAAAGATCGATACTAGCCATCTTGATATTTTGTTATAAACATTTTATAATTTTTTTGGATAATATATATATATTGTTTTTGTCCTTAAAATATTCATGCATAATTCTATAATTCTATTCATTTGGTAAAAAATGCCCCCTCCCCCCCCCCCCTCTGGCATTATATATCTTTTCCAACTTATTGTTGTCCTAATACAATAGTTATTAAGTTTTCTATTACATTTTTTTTGTTCATATGTTTTTTATTCTTCTTCACAATAAATATATATAAGTGGTATTTTCACTTCTACTTTCATAATAAATATGTAGATCGATTAATAAGATAGAAAAAAATCTTGTTTAAATTAATTACCAAAAAATAATTAATGTTGTTTTGAGATTTAAAAACACATAAATGAAAATTTTCTAAAAGGGAATAGTTCAATCACCCCACATTTTATTATAAAACTTCAATTTTTATTTCCACTTTATATATATATTTTTATCTCTGTCTCATTGTGAATCACATTAATCATTTTCTCTCTCTCTCTATATATACGGTTTACGTATTTTTTTTATTAATAAATATTAATTATTAGTTGTTCAATTTTGGTGAGTAAGAGATTCAAACTTAGATATCTTTCCCTTCATTTTTCCCACGGTTCATTTGTTAAGAGTTAATATATATGTTTGCAGAGGGGGTTCTTAAAGAGACAAGTAAAGTTGGTGATGCCAAATTAGTTGGTGGAGGGTTGCAAGGCTCTGGTCGTGGCTCACCTACTCCTGTCTTCCCTGGTCGTGGCATTCCTGGTCGTGGCTTTCCTGGTCAGGGCTTTCCCGGTCAGGGCTTCCCTGGTCAGGGCTTCCCTGTTCAAGGCTTTCCCTTTCCCGGTCAGGGCTACCCTTTGGTCCCTGGTCAGGGCTTCCCCGGTCAGGGCTTTCCCGGTCAGGGCTTCCCTGGTCAGGGCTTCCCTGGCCAATTCCGTTGCATTAATGGCTGTTGTTATGGGAATGCGAGAGGTTGCTTAGCTTGCTGCTAATACTGACAATAAGACCTACATAAAAATGAGATACAGTGTGATTCTATGTGTACTTAATAGTATATTTCATGAATAAATCTCGTCATATGAGAGGAATGGATAGACAACATGGAGGCCTGCATGTCATTTCTGTCGACCTTTCTTACCACTAGAGATATTTCACAAGTAGAATTTGTGATCAATAATATGTCGTCGTACTATGTTATAGGTTTAAGAGCAAACTCAAATATTTACTGTACAAATAGTTTGTAATAAATAGTGAGTTTTACTTCTATCATGTTACTACGTATTATCATCCTCTCTGTTCTAAAGTTTGTCTTTCTATAATTATATTGTCATCTTACAATCGTATTCAGAAAGCAGAAAACTTAGCAAGCCGATGCTAAATTGAACAAGGTCAATGCTGCATTTAAATTCTGATAGACTTTGAATGATATCTCAGATATACAACTCAATTCTAATCTTTGGTTTATAATTAGGAGCATTCTTATCTCTCGATGATGCTAAGAAAAAACTAATAATCGCCAAGATATGAGGGCTATTTGATATATTTTCTTATATATTTTTTTAAAATAAAATATATATAACTTGTTTGATTACCTTTTTTAATTAATCATGTTTTAATTAAAGTTTGGCATTTGATTTCCTGTTTTTAAAACGAAATTCTCAAAACAAAATTGGTTTTAAAACCAATTTTTTTTTATTGACCGTAAACAATATTACAATGTTATTGTAATCTAAATTAACATATTACAACATTACTATAATTTTATAATAATAGTTTTTTTTAAAAGGCAAAAATATACTAAGCCAAACATACTGATAGAAGATGTATCAGGGTGGCTAAAAATAGATTGAACAGCATAATCCAAGAATTGAAATAGAAACATTACAACACAACCCAAAACCAACCCATACCAAAGATTCAGCAACTCAGCAACATGGGCTTTTTGGTATTTCCACGAAACTATTGAGAAGAAATGTGTAGGACCAAGATTCAACGTATCATTTATTAATTTTAGTAAAAAAAATTGTCTTATTTTACTATCATATTTATAATTTTATTAAATTATTAATTTGATAAGTTTTTTTATTAAAATTAAATATTTATTATTATGATAAAGACTATGATAATGAGAAATAAGTTCTTTATAATTTTAATATAAATTATTTTTTATAATATTATAATTGTGAATAGGGAATCAATAATCCAAACATATTAATATATATGTAATGATTTTTAATGAATAAAGATTAATAAATTTTATTTATTAAATTGTATGTCGATGATGTACATGTGGATGTCAGAGGTGACTCAATTGAAAATTTTTAATGATTAATATTGTTTGAATGTTAATAGAAAGTTCTTAATAAGAAATAAAATAATATTATCATAGTGATTAATAAGTTATTTGTTATATTTTAATTTCGGACACCTAATACTTTAGGATACTAGTTGAATGAGTATTGGATATGATTAAATAATTGTAAAATTATTGATTAATCAAGAAAAAATCCATTAACTCTAGGTAATGAGTTTGAATTCTATGATAAAATTAAGACCTTGATCAGAACAATTTATGAAAGAATTTTTTTTTTAAGTCATTCATTGATTAAATAAATACAATGTGTTAACTTATTAGAATTTAACAGTAATGTAATACTGTATTTTAGAGCTAATATTGAGCTTCAAATGATGAAAAAAAAATATTATATTATTCTTCCATTGGCTCTTAGGTAAAATATGTTACTTCATGTTATCTTGGTAAATTAGTTATGATTAGTAAATTAGTTATGATTAATTTATTATGGTTTAATATTGAACCTGTGAGATCATACGCAAACGAGCGTTTTAATCTTGGTAAAAAAATTATTTATTTGATAATTATATTAAAAAATTTAATTTAATCAAATACATATTTTAGTGAAATATTATTATATTATTTGATAGCACCAAGAATATAATTAATATCAACAAAGAATACTATTTCATAAATGTAAAAGTTGTCCATAAAATAAGAATAAGATTCTATTACTACATACTTAAAGAGATGATCTAAATAGTTAGAATCAGTCATATGATTATTTAAAAATCATCTTTGTCTTACATCAAGAAGTTTCCTAAAATAAAAAGGATATAAAATAATTTTAACTTCAAATAAAAAAATAAAGAAATATGAAATTATTTTAAATTAAATTTCTCCTTTTTGAAAAATATCAAAATCCATATATCTTTAATATTATAAATAGAAGTATGTACCCAAAGTAAAGTGTAGTAGACAAAAACTACAAAAAGCTTAGTTTTAGAAATAAAAAGTAGAAAAATGATTTGGTGTTTAAAGTTGATAAGGATTTATTCTTTAGAGTTTCACTCATAAAGGGTTTATAAAAATTGATTCTTAAGAACATGTCTCTGGGTATGCAAATCTATTTTTTATTTTATTTTTATTGTTATATGTTTTTTGAATTCGGAATAAATCTTAATTTTCTGCGATAAGTATTCTAAACACTATGTAAGTAACAGCAAGCACAGTAACATTTAAAGGAACCAATGAATTCCACAGCAGCCTCTCATCCACATTCAGAAGTGTCACGTTGGTTCTATTATGCAAGCTCTTGTATGCTGAAGCCACTGTCTGAATACACCCCATCTGTCATTCATGTCTAAATTTAATTTTGCTGAATCTATCAAATGCTGCAATGCCTCGAACAACTCCTCTTCCCATACAAATTATAATAATAGTTATTATATTATAATTATAATAGTCAATATATTATTAGTAAAACAACATTAAATGGATTTAGGGAGATAATCAACTACAAACTTCATTAAGGTGTTCCATTTAAAATAAATTGGTTACGCCTTAAAAGTGGAATCAACGAAAATAAAAGTATATTCACAACAAAAAAAAACCCGAAAAAAAAAACGTGTAATAATAGACTACTATAATGTATAGTCTATAGCAGCATCGATCAAGACTGAAAAAATCGAAAGGAAAAAAAAAACTATACATGAGCAACGGCTTAATATGGGCCGAATTTATGGATCTGATACAAATAGCCTAATCTTTTTTTTCGTTCTCAAAAAAAATAAAAAAGAAGAAGAAGCGATCATAGATTCATAGTATCGTGGATTCGTGGTCGACGAAGAATGTATACTACAACCAATATTCATAAAGATACCTCAATTGTGGAAGAGGCAATATATAATGAGATTTACTAATTACACTCACTATCATAGATACAAAGTAAACTTTTTCAATACTTTTGTTATAAGAAAAGGAGTTACCTTATTAAAATTTAAAGAGCTATTATGTTTTTGTTCTCTAAATTTTTTTAATCCATGAATAAAAAAATGATTAATCATAAACCGATGACATGCTATTATTTTTATTATTATTTAATTATATTTTAAGGTGCATGGTTCCTTTTTTGACGGTAAAAAATTACTTAAAAAAAATACTTAATTATTGTTTAACTTCTCACAGCTGAAACTAGCAGAAATTACTTTAAACAGCAAATCACATCCTCAAAACACAAATCAGAATCCATTTGAAACACAAATAAAAAAAAGAAAAATTAAAACCGTGTGAGTGAAAACAATGAAGGCCTTTTCCTTCAATGGGTTTTGCTTTTAGTTGTTCCTCTTTCCCGTGTCAATGTTTCTGAGCTCGGTTTCAGTTTTTTCTCCAAGTGGGTCGATCGATTTGGCATGCCGTGAAGTTTATCGTTGGTTCGTGTTTCTTATTCGTTGTGATTTCTGAATATGGTGATGGATTAGCATTAGATTGTGGAAAGGTTAGGAATTGGAAGGAAAAAACAAAACTTGGTGTTATATTTTTCTTCAAGAACCCTCCCCAAATGAAATGCACCCTTCGCTCCCTCTCTTTGCACTCACCTTACACGCCATTATGCGCCACCACATCACCCCCTCCATCAAGCTCGATCGAATCTCGTGTTTGAATCCACCATCAGCCGTGGCGGTTCAACGACACACTCCTCCATAAACCTTTAGCAACCGAAAAATAGGGATTTTTCTTACACAACCAAAATTTTGGAACTTGCTAGCAAGGCGTGAATGTGATCTTGAAAATAATCACGAGATAAGTGAAGAGCTCATAATTGCTTGGATGAAAAAGAAAGTTCATGTATGCTTCTTATTTTTTTAAATAATTGTATGAAAATTTTCAGATTGCAGATTTTATGAGTGCCGCTGTAAAGGATTTAGCCTTGATCAGAAGGAAGGTTTTGAAAATAAATTAACAAGTTGCTTGAAATAATTCTATAGTTTTACTTGGTTTGGTCTCCGAAAATAAATTCAACAAGTTGGTTGAAATAATTCTCCATGTGATGTGTTTGAATGGGATTTTGATAAGAAATATAGCCAAGCAACCATCTAAGGAGGATTTTATCGGTCAGAAATGATTTAATATATTTTGAATACTTTTTTACAATTTGGAAGATAATTTCCATAAAATGTAATTAAATAATGATATATCATCAGTGAAAGGCTATATTTGATGATAATGATTAAAATCATTTACTATTAAAAAGATTAAAGACCGATGAATTTTTCATTTAAGGACTAAAAATAAAAATTTGATAAAATTTAGAGACAAAAAAAAAATACAATTAACTAACCCAAATTTAAATATTAATAAAGTATATGATTACCGAGAATGTGAATCAAATGCCATTAAATTGTTCTAGTCTAATTGTTGATCTCAAGTTTATATTTTGAGTATGAAATTACATCATAAATAAGATTCTCTCCCATTAAAAAATACTTATGGTTTCATAAAAAAATGTGTAATACCTTTTATTTTATATATATATATATATATATATATATGATTAGGATTTTTTCCACGTTCTATTATTATTTTAATTGTAGTATTAATATGTTTAACAATAGGGACAATCACGACAACAATAATAATCTCTTACTTGTTTTAAATATAATTTAAAAATATTATATTGATAACTCTTATAATAATTAATTGTTAATTTGAAAAGTTTTCCTACAAGGAAGGCCGCTATAAATGTTTAAAATAGAAAAAGTTTATGGTATTTCACGAAACCTTAAAATGATTAGTATAATTTATTTTAATAATAATAATAATAATAATAATAATAATAATAATAATAATAATTGAAATCAAAAAATTAAATAGTGAGTTGGATTCCTAAATTTAAATATTAAAAATGGTGATCCAATTGATATATAAACGTGTTTGAATGAATTGGATTGGATCTAAATATTCAAAAAATTCAACTCAAATCAATTTGGATCAAATTAACTTCACAAATTGCGTGTATATGTGAAAAGCCCTCCACACAAGAACCGAACAAACCGTTTTCTTAATTGAATTAGTGAACTTTTAATTGAATGAAGAAAGTGTTGCCTCCCATGTGATTTTTGGATCCTTATCACCAAAATGGTTAGTCTAAAAGACTTTAGACTAAGTGTGAGAAAGATGTTTCGTCAAAAGGGTGTAATCTCACTCTCTAATCAAGATTAATGTATATAATTGTCTTATTATACCATAAGACGTCAAATGAAGGATTGCAAGTATTAATTGCTTCTTTAGTCTAGAGTTGCTTCTTGTGACATTATATAAAATAATACTATTAATTTATTTTAGAATGTTAGAATCATTTCAAAAACATCCAGCAGGTTAATTATAATTAATTAGAGATCATATTAATCTTTATGAGATATTTTGTTGTCTGCTTACCAGAATATCTTACAATCTAAATCGCAATTTGGTTAACACAGCTGAAGCCAATGTTTTCCATACCGGATTTGAAATTATTACATGAAAGTACTAGTTCACAGATTGTATTGGTTCAACCGTGACTATACCATGATTGAACAAATGGTATCTTTGGCCAAACCGTGGTTATGCGAGATTAAGTAATAAAATAATATAAATAATGAGAAATAAAGATTAAAAAATAACTTAATATAAATAATTAAATTATATGTTTTATAAGATAAAAAGATAATAATAACTTATAAAATAATTTATATTTATGTAAATTATTTAAATATGCATTTTTATTATCTTAAAAATATTTTTGATAAAATTAAAAAATAAAATAAAAATAGGACACAATTTTGGACTTGTTTGATAAGTACTGAGATGTGTAGGTTGTTTGGAGTTAATGGACGTCAATAGAATAGTTTCTGGTCACACTAGTCCAATTAGTTGATCTAACTTTTAGAGCAATGGCTGAAACTTACCAAAACACTCACATAAATTCTAATTAATTGAATTTTATAATTGAATTAATGTTTTCACTTATGAAAGATGAAATTAATGTTATTTAATAAAAACAGTAAAAATTTAGGTGTTACACCGTATGACATTTATATAAATTTATTTTGAAAATTTTATATTGCCTTCCCGTAAAGATTTCGGTGTAGTTTATCTTAAATTAGGTGTAATATAAATTTATTTTGAAAATAAAACTACCTTTATCTTCTCGTTTAAATGAACAATATAAAATATGAAAGATTCTCATATTTAAGAACGACATCCAACTACGGAAGCAAGGGGTCAAAATGAAATTATGAGGATCCATGCATACAAAATTCGACACTTCCATTGAGAGAAATGATTTTGCTGGTTTTAACAAGGCACACACCATCACAATCACAACCAGGTGTCAAGATCGATGGATCCACAACTTTTTGTGTTTGAAATTCATCACAAAAAATCTACACATGGTACTGAAGACAATTACAATTGTCGGTGATGATCGGTACGTACCTTTATCTTGTCATGAGATGATTTTCTAAAATCTTTTTTTAATGCTCATAATAACAATCTATAATGTTTATATATATAAAGAAAGTGTTTTATCATGAAAAGTGTAAGAATCAAATAGTAATCAAAATAAATGATATAAATTTAATTGTTAATTAGATGAGGTGAGAGAAAAATATCGAGTAAGAGAAGAATCAATATTAAATGTATCTGTAATTTTTTTCTTATCTCATTTAATTATTAATTAAATCTAAATCTTCTATTTTGATCGGATAATAATTATTATTTAATCTTCTCATAATAAAATATTTTTTTCACCTATATATATATTTACACTTAACTTCTCCAACATAAGAGTATACACTGTTTTATTTACAAATATACAATATTTTTATACCGATATTTAATTACAAACAAATGATCATATATGATTTATTTATTAATTTTTATAAAAATTATTTTAATTATTATTAATAATTTATTATTAAATAATAATATAAACTTATTTCACATGCATATAGTACATCATTACTTTGATAATCCTCCTTATAAAGGCTCGTATTTAAACTAATATTATTAAAACAATCACGAATTGTGACCCTTAGTTAAAAGATGACAATACAGTACAAGAAAATAATATTACGATATCAGACCCATCAGGGGTCAGCTTACATAAAAGAAACAATCTAAGGGGCATTTATACCAACTCAATTGCTAAATAATTTTATACTTAATGAATGGTAAGTAAAAATAATATTACGATATCAAACTAGTAAGTTATTTGACGCATAGTTTAAATAAATTGGACAAAATTTATAGCTTTTAAAGTATTTTTTTTGTTATTTTTTAATTAGAATTAAAATATTACTTTACTAATATCCATCTTAAAAGACTTGTATTAAATACTAATATATACATATACATATATATATATATATATATATATATATATATATATATATTACTAAAATGAAAATTTTATTTTATTTAAAGACGACACCCAACATACTTGGGAAACTACATTTAACTTTGTCTTTACAATAAATAAAAACAATATTATGATATGAAACTATCAAACTAGTAGGTGTCTACTTCTCTACCTTCTATTACATATAGCATATACACGTAGTCACTTACAATAATTGCTGTGCTTCAATTTCATAGCCTACAAATTTTTACCATTGAAAATGGAGAAGGAAATTGAGCTGGAGATGATAAAGAACAAATCGGTTTTTAACTCAAGAAAAGATTGAATTAATACTCTACGGCGCGAATTAAGAGAAAGGTCCCAATTTTCCCTCCTCCATTCCTATATATAGAGTATACATCCCCCCTAATTTCTCATTCGAGTTAATCTATTGTAGTTTATTACCGAAAGATGGCTTTGAAGTCGAAGATAGCATTACTCATCACAGGCCTGTTGGCCATGCTCCTTTTCATTTCCTCAGAGGTAGCTGCAGCCAGGAATTTGAAAGAGGGTGAGCTATATATCATTTTTCCTTATTTGCTCATGAGTATTCTCAATTAAGAGAATATTATTAAAATAAATCTTTTAAAACATAATAAATTTATGAAATGATATTACTATTGTATTTTTGTTATAAACGTTTTAATAATCTATTTTTTTAAATATGTTTTACATAATTATGCAGTTTTTAAAGTTTAAATATATTTTTGTCCTTTTAATCTAGTATTTTTATTTTTTGTCCTTATAATTTTTTTTTTCATTTTAATCATTTCAAAATGTATGTTTTATTTTTTATGGTTAAAATGCTATAACAGTGAAAAAATGCTTAGAGTGTTATCTAAAATCCTTTTAAGGTAAAAAAAATAAAACAAATACATTTTGTAATGATTAAAACAAAATAGAAATTACAGGATCGAAAATGAAAAAACATTAAATTATAGGAAAAAATGTATTTAAACCTTTTTTATAAATGATCCTTGAAAAAATACTTATTTTTATTTAAATTTTTGTTATTTTATTTAAGACCTTTAGATTTTTTTTTTGTCCTTGTAATATTGGATAATTTATTTTTAGTTTCTTTTTGTTTTTTTTTCACAGGGACTAATTGAAAATAAACTAAATATTATAGGGACTAGTTAGAACAAAAAAAATAAACAAAATAATAAGCAGCAAAAAAAAAATTACAATGACCATTTCAAAAATAAATTGCATGATGAAAAGAAAAAAACACGTACTTTCATAGACTATAAAATATTATTTTTTTCTTTATTAAATTTTATGTTTAATATGTTTTTAGTTCCTATGTGACACCTTAATTTTTTTTTCTAAATCCCGAAACTGAATATTATTTATCTACGGTAAAATTTGAATTCTTTTTTCTTTCTCATCAATCACATTTATCATTTTCTTTTTTTTCCCCTCTTATCTTTCTCTTCCCTAACAAAGTACATACACTTAAGGCCTAATGGGCGTGCAAGATTCATTTTTCTATCCAAAATTGTTAATATGTTGAGTTAATGTGTTTGCAGGTGAGGTAGTAAGAGAGACAAATAGAGTTGGTGATGCCAAATTAGTTGGTGGTATTCATGATGTTAGCAAACTTAGCATCCCAGGCATTGGTGGGAATTTCATTGGTGGTGTTTTCCCAGGCAATATTGGTGGGGGTTACATTGGTGGTTCCATCCCAATCATTGGCGGGGGTTACATTGGTGGTTTCCCTAACATTGGTGGTGGTGGTGGTTTCCCTAACATTGGTGGTGGTGGTGGTTTCCCTAATATTGGTGGTGGCTTCCAAGGCCAAGCGTTTTGCAGATTCAGCTGTTGTGTTCAGGATGCAATGGGAAGATGCTTAAGGTGCTGCTCAATCTCAAGATAATTAAGATTCACAAATTAATAATGAGACAGTGTAGTTCTATGTACTTATAATAATATATTTCATGAATAAATCTCATGTTGTGAGAGGCATGAGGGATAGATATTTGACAAGTGGAAATCGTGATGATGAATTACCTCATTGTGCTTGTGTTATATGTTTAACAGCAAACGGGAACATCTCTAGTGTACAAATAGTTTGTCATAAATCGTGAGTTTTACTTGTACTGTTATTATATATCATCATCATTTATATCATATCCTGTTTATTGTTAACTTTATGTCTTTATCCTTCTCTAAAATTATCATTATCATATCATTATAGATAATCCTTGCAAACATATCTTTTTATTCAGAAAGCAAGCCCAAGCTTTTTTTTTTAATCAGCAAAGTTACTATAATTTATATATACGTGGGCACAGAGGGAGCCCAAATTAAAAACCGTATACATGTGATTAGTGGCAGAAAACTAGCTTATGTAACAGCTACACATAAAATTCAATCCTAGCGTTTATTCTGCATAAATAGCTCGACGATGCTAAGAAGAAACTAATCACCAAGATATATGAGTAGTTTAATTTTTATGTGTTTTATAAAATAATTTTATTTTTTTAAAAAAAAAAAACTTGTTCGAGTACCGTTTTTTGCCATACATCTTTTATTAAAAAAATGGTTTTTGATTTCCTGCTTTTAAAACAAAATTCTCAAAACATTTTAACATGCTTATATTCTTTCGTTCTTTGTTTCTCTTTTAAAGAAAACACATTCTGCAACTTGGGAAAACAATTTTCAACAATACAGTTTTTTTTGGGGGGGGTCAGCAAAGAAAAAATATATTATAAACAAGTACCAGAAGAACCGAATAACACGAATTACATGACTAAGTAGTGTAGTTGTATGTAACTATACTAAGTGCCTCCCCTCACGTATCATGGTTACTATGTATATATTCTTTTCCAATAATACA